>NC_056704.1:23515190-23670372 GCF_018831695.1 Puntigrus tetrazona
TGGTTTTGTTGTATAGTGGTTGTAGCTCTTGTTTTTGTGCTCTGTTTGTTGTTAGCCTTTGCCTTAGTTTTGTGTTATTACTGCGTTTTTGTTGTTGTTGCATTTCTTTTTCCAGGGTCTTTGTTTTGTATTGCAATTTTAATTGCTATATGTTTCTTTGGTAGTTTTTCTTATTTTATTTGAAAAACTAAAATGGTGATCACACAGTAGATTTCTACTTTTGACTGTAAAGTGCACAGTTTCTGTCATACAAATACAATACACTAAATCGTGAAGACATTCATCACCATGAAACGAATCGCAAAAAAATGTCACCTAAAGTAATCCGGTCAGTGGTTGTTGACTTTATCTGATCAGTACCATCATATGCGAGCTCTAACCTTTATCGGTAGATCTGCCTCGCCTGGAATGGAATCTACCGTGCACGTGGCCGCATGTTTACAGATAATGTGTGTGCAGATGTGAGACTCTGAATGAGTAATCTGATTATTTCAAGTCGCTCGAGGTGTGTCAGCTGGCAGCAAGCAGCATTTCCTGTGGGAATCCTCCAGGCCCACTCCACAGCTGACTGTGTATGCAGAGTGTTTTAATAATGCATGCTTCCTTATCTCGAGAGACGCTCATTTGATACAAACTCTCCCTCCTCACGAGCTGCTCTGATATGCCACTGAAATTGCTCATCTGAGACGACTCCTGTAGGCCCGAGAAAACTCACGGGGGCTTCGTAATGATGGAATGATTTTGTATAATAACAGATAACAAATGAAGAAGATCCTCTTGTACTTTATTAGCAGTTCACTAAATTGTTTTGTTCAGAATATGACCCTGATTTCATTTTTAAGCTCATCACTGATTGTAATTTATTCTTCTTGTTGGTTGAATGGAACTGCAGCTGTTATGCATACTTTATGTAGAAATCCATACGTGTTTATGTCTCAAGTAATGTCTGATGGGGATAGCAGTTTATCGATTCATCTTTGACCATGCGGTCGTCTGATTCAGGATTTCAACAAGATCCCGAAAATCATAATGTTGTTTTTTTATACTCTTTGGACAGGAAGTGCAAAGGAGCTCAGTTGTGTTTAATGAAAGCGGAGGCCGCCCTGGATCCATACCGACATCTACCAGTATCAGATTAACAAGCAAGGTCAGCTGAATACAAAATCATCGGACACCGGGCGGATCAGCTGCATTTAAATGTAAGGGAGCTCATCTGCGCTTTTCTCATCACTTCTTCATCTTTTTAAGCGTACTTGTAAATGTTAGAGAGCTCCTCATAAAACAGTTATTTACTTTGGTAATGATGATTATGGTGTATGAAGCCATCGTCACCAATGGTCTCAGCAATTACACTGTACAATTAGTGGTGTTGAACGAACAATCGTAATTCCTGAAGTAATTTTTTGCTTCATAGGCGTGAAATTAACTGTATGCGTGTTGGCACTAATGCTGATTTATAATAATGTTTTATAGTTTGAGATCGGTTAATATTTCATTATTATTATTATTATTATTATTATTATTATTATTATTATAAAGGAATTCATACATTTTCGAGCATAGATGCATGTAGGTTTTTTTATAAATATTTACAAATTATGTTCTTTTGAACTTTCCGTTCATCAAAGAATTCTGTTTCGGTGACTGTTATTTAGTTGTTGTTATTATTATTAATAATAAAAATAATAATAATAATAAAGGTTTTGAGCAGCAAATCAACCATTTTAGAGTGAATTTTGAAGGATAATGTAACACTGAAGACTGGAGGAAATAATGATGCTATTCCTTTTTTATTAAATATATTATTTGTGAAATAAATTTGTAAGCATAAAATCTTTTTAAATAGCATTAAATGATCATTAAATAATCATAACAAGCCTAAGCTTTTAAATATGATATTATATTATCTTATATTATTTTTACCATAGTTTGTCTAAACTATACTCTGATTGACAGATTCTGATTGGATGGCACGTATGCATTAAAACTATTTAATGCACAGGTAGTTTCAAGTCAGTTTAATCACTGTTCTATATCAATGTGCTGCTTTAATCAGTGCAATACAAGGCCACTGAGACAAAGAGAAAGAAAATAGTCTACATACATCAATATATTATATTCTTCAGCAATGATGTGGTAAAGTCGGTGTAAACACAGCTTTATCGCTTGAATAGAGTCATTCAGATGCAGGTGACACGCACACTCTATCAACTCTCTCTCTCTCTCTCTCTCTCTCTCTCTCTCTCTCGATAGATAATTATTTCAAATAAATGCTATAATTAATTTAAATCTGATCTTACCACACCATCTCATCTGAGTGTCTGATTTGTAGCAGGCAGAATGCTAGCGCTAATGAGCAGTATCTGACGAAAATATTCCTTCCGGTCAAATATAGCGCTGAAAACATCATTAACAGCTTTAACTTGTCAATGCAGGAAAGTGACCGTATAAGCGAGATAACGTATGGCTAGCTGTGCATCAAACTATTTTTAATGCATTTAGTTTAAAACGGTTTAATGCTAAGCTTTAGCTTTCTCTTTTAATCAGGTCTTTCCCACTACTGCTGACAGTTTGGCCACGTACACACTGTAATTTTTCGGTAGCAGATCGCCTGAAATGATCGTCTCGTGTGAACAAGACTCACTCCCGCGTCTGTCGTGACTGACACAGAGGAAACCATAGCAACGTACTGTAACTATCAAAACAATGGAAGCTCCGCAGTTTTGTTTTAGCTGCTGCTGATGAGATACGCATCAGACAGATGACGTGATAACATCCGTCAAACCGTACTAAGCCGCTATCAGCAGGGGCGTCCTTATGTATTTCTGCAATTTAAATCCCTGCTGAATTCGGTCCCTACGCACTGCACAACATTTCTTTAAATGCGGTTGTCACTACCTGGATTTCGCTGGAGTTAATTCGGTAGCAGGATGTGGTTGTCAGTTCCATAAATTACTGAACTGTGTGTGTACACAGCAGGATTAAGCACTAAAAGGTGAACTGACAAATGCAGTGTGTACGTGGCCTTTTTCCTTGATCTTTGCAATACCTCTTAATAATTAGCTTTCACAATACGCTCCTTTGTTACACTTGTTTGTATTTTATTGAACATTTTAATTTCAATTTCATTTTACCAACGGATCCACAAACTCTGGAAATAACAAATGCTTTTTGACATTTACCGGAATATTTCTGTCGTTGTTTGTCTATAGATGAATGCCATGCAGTGGGCGAGCGGAGACTCATCGGTGCCGGCGTCTGTATGCAGTCTGCCCTGTCAGACCGGGAGCGGAAGAAGGTTGTGAAGGGGGTGCCGTGCTGCTGGCACTCGCGAGCGCTGCGAGGCTACCATTACCAGGCCAGCGAGTTCCGCATTGCCAGCTTTGGCCACATATGAGCAACGGCCAGATCAGAAACCGCACCGGCTGCCAGCCAATCCCATCATCAAGCTAGAGTGGCACTCTCGCCGTGGGCTGTAGTACCGTCTTCATCGCCATCCTGGGTATCCTCGCCCACGACCTTGCGTGGTGGTGGCGTCGTCGCGTTACAACGACACGCCAATCGTGCGGGCCTCCGGCAGGAAATGAGTTATGTGCTGCTAACGGGAATTTTCCTATGCTGCGTCACCACGTTCCCCATGATAGCGGCGCCCGAGTGGCTGTCTGCTCCTTCCGCAGGATCTTCCTGGGCCTGGGCATGTGTTTCCAGCTACGCCGCCTTGCTCACCCAAGACCAACCGCATCCATCGGATCTTTGAGCAGAGACAGCGGTCGGTCGCGACACCCGCGGTTCATTAGTCCCGCCTCCCAGCTAGTCATCACCTTCAGCTTGGATCTCAGTTCAGTTAATGGGTGTGTTGTGTGGTTTGTGGCGACCCGCCGCACACGTTGTGGATTACGGCGAGCGCGCACAGGACCCCGAGAACGCCGCGGGGTGCTCAAGTGTGACATCTCGGACCTGTCACTCATCTGCTCGCTGGGCTATAGCATCCTACTGATGGTCACGTGCACTGTTTACGCAATCAAGACCAGGGAAGTGCCGGAGACCTTCAATGAAGCCAAGCCCATTGGATTTACCATGTACACCACCTGTATCATCTGGCTGGCCTTCATACCCATCTTCTTTGGGACCGCACAATCTGCAGAGCGGGTGAGTCTAGTTTTTTTCGATAAATGATTCGTTGGATAAGAGATCATCAGCCTCATCATACGGTAACTTTACAGACAAAATGTTTTTTTTTTTTTACCTATTGCATAGCTGCTGATTTGAATTTGTTGAGTTTTTGATATTGGTCACCTGCATGCCTTATACGAAAAAAAGTTTTAGGGTTGCAAGCACCGCGAGCAACCCTATTGCTGATTGTTAGCAATGTCCAAAAATCTGCATTCTCCACTTAAAATTGCAGACCAGCAGACCAAAGTCATAGAGACTTGAAAATTGGATGAATAATAGTATTCTCACCATCTACAACATCACCAAGACTTGTTCAAATTGGCCTGACTGGGAGCACTACAGAAATCAAAAGTAGCAAATCACTCCTAACTCATAACTAAAACTGTTAGTTGCAGGTTTAGGTCTATTATGTTATAAGAGTCCTTGGCATACACTCCTCAGATTTTGGATTTTTTTGTAAACCAGTCCTAGGTTTTTCGCCCAATCTGAAACAAAACAGTGCATAAAAGTTCTCTTGATTCGGATTAACAAAACATTTCTAAATCAAGTTGACATTTCATTGTCGATCAAAAATGTTTAAAGTGAGTGAGCCCACAGTTACTATAACAGCTATAATTCTTGAATGGAATGAGATTTTAACCAAACTCAGAACTCATACAAATAAAATCAATCTTTGTAAAATTATTAAAATTGGGGAGTTCGATCACTTGGTGGCACTATAACAGGAGAAAAAAAAACATGGCTTGGCTTTAACTAGGCAACCTTTACTTTTTCAAGCTCATCATTTGTCCAGTGTTCACCATAATTGATACACACGAACGGAAAGATCTTTCTGGTAGACCCAACCATCAGATAACAACATCAGAGACAATTAAAATGGACATGAAATCCATCTCCTCAATGCTTTATTCAACTAAATTCAAGTTTATTTGTATAGCGTTTTTCATCATACAAATGGTTGCAAAGCACTTTTAACTGGAAATTTTACATTTCTACATTATATTTAGGGTAAGTTGTTAGTGGTGACTTGGCAGAAACCCACAGTAAAAAGCACGCAGCTGGTCACAAATTACACTTAATCAAACAGATGGTAAAAGATTATTAACTGCTGTGGTTATATGTTGCATTGATTAAACTCAGAAGATAAACAATTTGCTTATCTTACGAGTTTGTTACATAGTTAGTACCATCGTGTTCAGAACAAAACTTAATTATGATAGCCATGGCCTGAGGTTACCTGCACAGTTTTTGGCACAGTGCCACCTAGTGGTCAGGAGATATGATAACTCATTAGATCATTAAATATTAAAAATAAAAATAAAAGGAAAAAACATGTCACTGATTTGTCTCTCACCTTTTTAAAAATAACTTATGCATTACATTCAGTGTTTGATAATGCAGTGTTTAGCTGTTTTTAATCATATCACATTCTGTTCAGTAGATTCATTAGTTTATATTACAACTTAATATGAATCTTATTATAATTCCTATTTTACAGGATTTTATACTAACACATAGTCCTAGTGTCTTTACTTTCATTGTCTATCTTTATCTAGCATTATGTCGCATGATGAAGTGAACAGATGAGGATCATCTATATCCTCTCCTCTCTGGCAGCTCTATCAGTCCACAGTCCTTGTTAGATTTTTAGGTCTTTGCATCAAAAACAAGCCCTCATCTAAGAGATGCTCATTATCAGGTATACAGAGATGATCAAACATGACCCAGAGGAATAGTGCTGCTGTTAATGGGCCATAAATAGAGCGTGCTGCCTCTGTCAGTCCAGGCCAGTGTGGGTCTTATAATGTTGATGACTTCAGTGGTGGTCTGCAGGCTGTAGGCTGAACCCTCTGTTCTTTCTGCACCAGGATGTATTTCTGGTCCAGTGCTCATTAGTTCTGCCGAGAGAAGCCAGGATTAAAAACACTGTCTTCTCTGCATGTCTAATGTCTGTGACATGTGTTGAGATTTCCTCCTGCAAGGATTTGCTGTCAGATATTGATGTCAAATGTTATGTTAAAGGACAAATGGAGCAAAAATGGAAGATTGAAAGCAATGCTCATTCGGAATTCATCTCTAAGAGCTCGACAACATGATTTTCTCAAGATATAACAGCTAGAGATGGAGTTGAACTTGTTGACCTAAATGCTTTCTGTTAGCATAGATGGTTCTCTATATATTTATATATATTTTTTGCACAGGCGGGCGCTCTGGAATACCTTATTTTGGATGTTTAATGGCGTTCTGAAGTTTTATTGAATGATGACTTCAAACTGTATAACTGACTGAGCATCTTAGCATGTTTCATGTCTGCTATCACTTCATTGCCTATTTTTCCTCATATAATAAATAAATATATGATGTTTGTTTCTTCATTTATTTGGTAAGACGCCAGGTATTATGTGGGATAATGTGCAGTCAGCTGGTCATTGTCATAAAATAAAATAAATCTCGTCAGGGTGATTAAAAGACTCTTCTGCTCTCCCTGTAATGTAACGTGATGATTTATATTGTGCTTAAATTAAATAAATGACATTTATGTTGTCATAACGATACAAAGGCATTAAATTATTAAAATAGTAACAGTTTTTTTTTTTTTTTTTTTTGATACAAATGGCATTAAATAAAATATATATGTGTGTGTGTGTGTATAATATATGTATTTGTATTTATTTATTAGTGACGATTGATTGCATCCAAAGTAAAGGTTTTTCTATAAATAATATAATATAAAATATAACAACATGACTATAGCAATGTATACACAGTTAGTTTAAAAATAATAAAGTAATAAAATACTCTTTTTTACTCTTTAAATGTCCACAGACCCCAGTTTGAAATCCCTGCACTGAGCGTGAATCTTTCTCATCTCAACTATTGAACTTTCTCATCAACTTCTCATTAAAGCGAATAAATCCCTAGTGATGGTGTCCTAAGCGGTCGCTTGTGCAGCGTAATGCTTTGACCCAGCACTGCTGTTGGGTTTATTTTGCTGTAATGACCAACTAACTATTTGTTATCCCCTACCAATTTTGTTTGATCATATTTTCCCTGCTGAAAGGACATTTCCTAGCATGCCATCATTTTGTGATTGTGTGTTTATGTTTACAACATGTAGTAACCTTACAGCTTTAATAACGTGGATTTTTAACACCAGTGCTATGTTTTGACTCAGTGCTACTGCTGAGCAGAGACATTTTTGAAGGCAACACACCTGTGAGAAGCCTGGCATGTTATCGAATCCAGTTGTGCATGCAACACAGAATTAGCTCGTGGAGCGATTCAATGTAGTAATTAGCAAAGGAATTGAAGCACATTGACATTGATTGAATTGGCATTTTCCTACTTAAAATGTTCCAGGCATGTGACGTGCATGAGGCTCATTACAATGGATTATCCTTGGATAGTTTCCCTTGCAGACAAAATACTGCCAATCAACTCAATGGTCTGTAATCCATTGTGCCAACCTATTGAAAATGACGAGAGGGGGTTAACGGTTTCAAATCCACCACAGTATGTGTTTTGAATGCAGCAAATGATAAACCTTTTAGGTACCTAGGTTTTTTTTTTGTCCTTGAAACTACAGAATGTACAATATGTGAGTATGAATTTAAAGTTAACAATTTGTTAAGAACATGTCATGGGTCAGACTTGAACCTGGGTTATCCGCATGAGCACCGTGACTTAATGCATCTGCATTACATGCACAAATCACCTCACCTTATTAACATATAGATGGTTTTTGCTTCCTGATCATTTAATCCCCTCAAGCCATCCAAGATGTGTATGACTTTGTTTCTTCAGCCAAATATGAATTAATAATTTGGAGGGCAACATTCCAGGATTTTTCTTCATCTAATGCGAGTGAACAGGACTCAGCATAGACCATTTCTGACGGTCCAAAATCAATATTTGGGCAGCATTAACATAATTTACACAACCCCAACCAACAGTTAATGTTCTTCTCTAGCAAAGCGATAAGTCGTTTTTAAAATGAAAATGAAAAAATCGTATACTTTTCACCTACAAATGCTCGCTTCATACTGCATAGCTCAGTTTAGTTCACAAGCTCTTGAGTAAAGTGTTAGGGCTGCATGATAAATCGAAAATGAAATATTAACCTAGATTAGACAGAAGCTCTGATTATAATGCAGATTTTTTAGTAAAGTACAGTTCTGTGATCAGTAGTACATTGGCATAGCCCTTATTAGTAATCGACATAGCTCTTATCACTGCTTTTAATACTATAAAATATATTTACGTGTCTGTATAAGATTTATTTGAAACACTCGACTGAGCGTTATGAAGTGAGTTTGGTGTAAAATATGTTGCTAAATGTGATATTTTCACATGCTTTCAGAAGAAACAGCATTTACTATACATAGCCATATTTCTCCGAGAAGCTTCTCAAACAGCTGTCATTATCCAGAACGATTTCTTAAATTTTCATTTTTAAATTTTATTATTTTTTTCCCGTAGTTTGTCAGAAATGCTGTTCCACCTGAAAACAGGTGACGGATATTTACTACTAATCAAAGAACTGGCTTTACTGAGAAATTGTTTACATGACAACAATATACAAAAAAAAGTAAAAGTGTTTTGGAAAATTTTCATGTACAGACGACAACATTGGTCCAAAATTTCCATGTTCACTTGGAAACACAAAACCATCTAAAAGCTGTATTATGCATGCACAAATACAGTCGTACCATTAAATACTTACGATGGGAAAAAGTTCATTTTTAGTACATTGTTGTCATGTAAACATATCCAAAGAAAGCAGAAAGGAGAGGTTTTCTAAAACATGCACTTTGAAACCCATTTTTCAAAAGTTTGTGTTTTAGGTTTTTGGGTATAACATCCCCTTAGGAATGACACAGTTAAGCTTTGAACTTTGATTAAAACACTAAACTCTTAATGTGCAATCACATCTGTTGTTGTTCAGTAGTTCTTTGCCAGCAAAATGCAGGTAATTTTAATTGGGATACTTTCAGGAAAAATGTAATCCGTGCAAATTTCGCAGAACATGTTCATGTTGACCAACAGCAAGCTGTTTGGTTTGAAAGCGACTTTGTGAACTGTGCTTCATACATCGGCTTCACTATTAAAACAGACGATGGATCATTTTGCCTATAAAACTTTCGCTAATGGGATGCACTTTAAAGTGCAAAAACCTTACATTAGATTTGCCACAAGTTCAACTTGTCTTTCAATAGTGCAACTTGTCAAGACTTTGTGCCTGTTTGCATGCAGCGTATTTCTGGCTATCAAATGTAAGGAGTTTCCCATCATACTTGTTTAATTATACAGTTTTTCATTTAGATGCAGTGCCATTTAGCCTGATTTTACATAATGTTTTAGATTAGTAAATTATCAAGCTTTTTAACCTATATATAGTACAAAATGTCAAAATCTTCCTCTCAGCTTTTCCAGTGTTTAATTATCATCTGCTAGATAGCATATCTCAGTCAGATTAGCATAAGTGAGTTATGATAGGCTATTTTTACTCAGCGAGGTGGCTTCTCATACACGAGGGATTAGCGGAACTGCAGAATTTAACATAAAAGCACTCTAGCATTCATTTTGAGAAACAAACACTATGAAAACAAACGTTGTGGTAAACAGCTGGCCCTCGGGGTGGTATTAAATTAAAAGTTACGTAAAAGAGGAAATTGTTTCCCTCAAATCAGACCGTTTTTCATTCCTCCGCATGACAAAAGAGTCCAAATGGAAAGAAATCCGCCGAGCGTATTTCCCGTTTCCCTTATCTCTCCCGGGCTTATTTCTTTCGCCCTCACTGATGTTAAAAAGATTATTGCAATGAGCAAGCGCAATATGAGGACACAGATATGAGTATTTTATTGAGGCATGTCTCTCTTATTCACATCTCCTCACTCTGTGCTCATTAAAACTCAAGTTTCTTTACAGCTGCATGGCGTGTAATTTGAACCTTGCGCCTCCTCGTTTCTGCTCATTTTCTGCATTAACAGTCCTGTTTCTTCAGCGTACTTGTGCATTTCCTCATTGAAGGGAGCCGATTGTACATTAGCATTGGGATTGCTTGCGTTAAACGTCCTGGAGTGAGAAAAGGAACTATACCAATTGGTTTTTCTGTCAGTACCCTCACTTTGCATTTGCAGTGCAGTCGAATAGAGGGGAACAGATGAAAAGATGAGGGAAGGATGCCTGCGGGGGTAATTAGAGTTAGATGAGTCATCTGCAGTTTTACGGACATTTTGAATGAGTTCCAGTTTATATATAGTTGGTTGTGTTTATTCGTTCACCGCTCGCATGCTGTGGCATTGATTTTTAAACCACTTAAGCTCCCCAAAGATCTTTAGTTAAATGGAGTTTACTTCTTCGTACTGCTTTTTGAGAGTGTGTTTTTTTTTTTTTTTTTTTTTTTTTTTACCCCTGCTGTTTTGGTGCTGCTCACTGACGCTGTGAATTACAATAGGCACATAAAAATATAAAAACACACTCAAATGCTTTTCAGGATACACACGATAGGGTTATGCCGTATACTCCTGATGTATATGTGCTAATTTTGCTCCAGATATATAAAATTAAGCAGCATTCATTGAATTTAAAGTTTTTCTGCAGAGATCGCATGGCTTTGTGCTTGATTTCATGCACCTGTTATCAATGGGTGTAGCTGAAATAGCCTTCATTTACATTTATTCATTTGGCAGACGCTTTTATCAACAGCAGTGACGAACAAATGAGGAATGCTTGCTAAAATCGTTTCATCCCGCTGTAGTAACATTGAAAGTATGTTCAAAGAAAGAGTTTAGAGATGGAGGTAGGACATTGGAAGAAACAGGCTGGCAAATAAAAGGAAAAGCTTTCGTTAACCTAACCAAAATCAACTGGTTACTACACTCTCACTATAGAAAAACATGGTTCATTTTTGTAATCGTAGAGTCAAGCCTAAGTTGGCAACACTGCTTATTGATTGACAGTCAAAAAAACACTGAGAGAGTAAGAACAGCTTTTGTCTACATTGAAAAGAGATTGTGTGAGGAGTTGAAAGATAAGCGCAACATTTTTACAGTTATAATAAGGTCATGTGATTGACTGTAGCATATGTTAAGCATTCGCTTCAAAACTGAAGTATTCTTTGGGCTAAAGAAATAGTAAACTAATCATAGGAGATTTCTTTTAGCAGTTAGCACTATGCTAAGGTAATAGGCCGAGCTGTTAGCTTGCTAATGGCTAACTGAAACACAAAGAAATGGAAATGTTTATTTGAACCATTTTTCAGATTCTAGAATTTGTTTCTGTCACACTGTATGATGTTATATACAGTATATGGAGCCCCTAAAGGAACATATTAATGAGAAAATAATGAGATAGAAAGAAAATTACATTTCAGTGCTTTTGAGTTTTCTCTCACAAAACTTTTGTGTTCCTCGGAGATCTTTAGGGTTCTTTTCATTTCCCCAAGAAACTTTTAGTTTCCTTCGAGTGGAAACTGCACTGCATCTCTATATTCTCCCCTTATCAGGAAACCAAACATGCATAACCCAAGACTATGCAGTATATGGACGCCAGTGTCTTATTCTCTTTCTCAGGGAACCATGGTAACATGCGTGACCCGAGATGTCCCGTTTTTGTTCTACCAGAGGGGTTCTCATACTAAATGTTTGCATTCCCTCTGAGAAAATTAGCACTTTGCTCTCAAACCTTTTGTGAAGAAAATAATATGAGCTCAGAGGAAAAACTTTATTTCAGTGCCTTTGTGAGGAAACAACGTTTCTTGGGAATGCAATACTTTTGCAAGTGAACTCAAAAACATAGAAATATAATTTTTTCCTCCAGTCTCATATTCTTCCCATCACCACGTCCCCCTTAGGGCTCCATAGATATATGACATTTGACATGACATGAAAAAATATAAAAGTCTTCTTGAAAGCAAGTCATTCAGCAGCCATTTAGAACATCACGAGGCAACTATTTCCCAAATTATCAGCTTCTTCAGCATAAATCAGAATACATTTTCTACATTGATGACAAAAAGCGATCTTAAATCAACCTAAGCTACTTCACGGTTTTGATGGTCTCACAGCTTAGCAAGGACTAGCTGGTATTTTCAGGCAATACAAATGGTCTCCCAGTCTGGAGACTCCAGATAAAATACATAACCATTCTCGAAAAGAAACGTTAAAAGCCATTAAACCCCTTTGCTTGTTTAATTATAATGCAGTACTTCTTTTGCAACAGCTGCTATAGTACATTCTCCATTTTCATTTTCATCGAGCGTCATTCCTTGTAGCGCCAGGCGTTATGGAGACTTGCACAAAAGAGTGGTAGCAGGGTCACAAGGTTAGACTTGAATTTAAATTGCAATTCAAAGGGAGATTCAGCGAGAATTGTGCGCACTCAAATCTCCTTGACAGGATGGCAGCGCTCTGTTGTTTCAGAGAGACAGTACATGAAATCCTCTGCTGATGTGTTTACCTCTTTGCCCACGTCAGTACTAGGCAATACAGTTAATTTGATTTCAGTCTCATCTAAGCAGTAGTACGGAGTGACACCCTCCTGCAGTGCTCTAGATTCTCCTCTCCTGACCTAAAAACCTGGGCTCATTCATTCTCAGCACCCCATTTCTCTTAATATAAACGTGAATAGCTTTATCATCTGCTTCCTCACAGCAGGCATATGTTATCATTTACCGCTCGTTAGCTTACTGATCACTCGCACCCAAGGTAAGGAAAGCAGTAATATATTTGTTAGCGAGGTTAGCCATTCATCAAACTCTCAGACGTGGGCAAGGATGAATCGACTTTTTAAATTGTCTTGCTCGGGGCGT
Source organism: Puntigrus tetrazona (assembly GCF_018831695.1). NCBI lineage: Eukaryota > Metazoa > Chordata > Actinopteri > Cypriniformes > Cyprinidae > Puntigrus > Puntigrus tetrazona. The sequence goes on from NC_056704.1 coordinate 23,528,176, forward strand.
GTGGTTGCATCCTAGGTTCAGGTTTTGTGAATCTGCAAACGTTAGCATTATTTAAATCAGATATGACTGGAGTGCGCCAAAATGGAGTCAGACCTGATCTTGAGGTGCATTCAAACTTAAAAATCCACTAACGTAATAATATTAGTAATAAATCGTCACTTGTTGCTATCTAGCTTACATTAGCATAGAACAGTGAAATTTTGTTGGTGAACAAATTAAACAAAATGCAGAACTTCCTATAGGCTTCATGAAGAAGTTATTTTTTTTAAATGAATTCCAAGATGTTAGTAAAAATGTTCATAGGTGCAATATTTAAAGATTTCTTAAGAAGTTCCTAGGCCTGTTTCTACTGGTGTATTTTTGTGTTAAAATGGAGATTTAAAATGTAAATGTGAAATCTCCATCTACACTACACAAACTAAAACGCTTGTCACGTGACCATTTATGCAATCATAGATATTGAGTACAACAACGAGCATGATGGTATTGTTTCCACGGTTGTCAAGGATACAGAGTGAATATGGGCAGCCACGCCATTGTTTTCAAAAGTCTCTGAAAAAGCACTGAAACACAAGCCAGTAGTTCTGAGTCTGCAGTGTTCTCAGTTTTCGTCCTTGAATGTCAAACAACCGTCTAACACTAAAAACAACTGCCTTGTAACCACCAGGGCTACTTTTTAATATATATTTTGTTTCAGATTTCATTAGTTTACTTAATTTTAGTAACTTATTCTAAATACTTTGGAATACTTGTCTCTTGTTTTTATGTTAACCACCTCTAAACAAAAATGGGTGATGTGAATACATTTAAAACCATTTAATAATGCATAAATAAAGCTATGGGTTTTTAAATATGAAACTAAAACCACCAGTAGGTGGTGAAAAATCATTGTCTTAAAGTAAGAGTCATGAAATCATTGTTCATTTAAAAGGACTGATTCATTCAAGAATCAAGCATAAGTTTTTATTAATGAAACTGAATCATTCCACCTGATTTGTTTTAAACACAAACCAAATGTTGCTTACAGATGCACAATTTTGATGTGGATTTATTTTAAAGGTATTCTAATGATGTCAATCCCAACCAGATTAGTTTAAGACCGGTTATATGGATTCATTTTTGTTTGCATTATGGAGCAATTCGGACAGCACTGTTCTTTTAAGTCACTAAATATCAACTTTTTGTTATGAATTGCACAAAATCAGCATCGCATTTGCAATCGCTCGAATATTCAGCTAAACAGCAGTCTTCTTTGTTGACTGATATTGCTCAACCATGGGCGGCACTAGGGAGGGGCTAACTGGTGCTTCAGCACCCCAGAAAGGCCAAAGCACCCCCAGAAATAAAGAAGAAGAAGAAAAAACATTTCACTTCTCACAATAGATTGTTTCCTTGTTCCAAGTATATTCCGCCTGACTAAAAACACTAGTAAACTAGACACATGTTCATATTAAATTAATTAATATAATTACGTACTAACCCTTTAATATAAGCAATACTTGCATATTATTGCCTGTTCTGCGCTCAAAGCTTTGCAGCAAAGCACCTGCAAAAACAATATTTACCAATTATTGCCCCAGTTCCCCTGACAACGATCTAGCACCCCCTCAGCGCCCAAAATTCAAAAAAACAGTTAACATTTCCAATCATTTTACATCAATATCAAACATCAAATCTAAGTCATTGCTTTGGTAATCTAAAATGCTTTCGGATGTAAGTGTAATTTGATTACCGCACATTTAAAAATGTAACTAAAACGAAATACTCGCGTTACTCATATTTTGTAATTCAATTACAGCTTGCGTTACAACGTTACGTGTGTTTCGTTACTCCCAGCCCACCTGCTGCAATGAGCAAATCAAACATTTCATTTTGCTGTAGTTATATATGTGGACAAGCACCACTTCAGAGAAATGTACAAATCTAGTTGCTTTGGCCTTGGTTGCATGAGTGGAAAATAAAAGTCACATCGAAGGTGAAGAAATTTATTTTAAATAAAGATTAAGAAAACAAGTGTAGCTGTAGCTCAGGGACATTTATAAGCACGAATTATTATTATTATTTTTAGTTACACTAGAACTTTTCTTAGAGCGACGCTGTTTTGTCACCCATACTGCCATTGATATCGCCTTCTCCTTTTCTCCCCAGATGTACATTCAGACGGCCACACTGACCGTCTCTCTGAGCCTGAGTGCGTCCGTGTCTCTGGGGATGCTCTACATGCCCAAAGTCTACATCATTATCATGCACCCAGAGCAGAGCATTGCCCAAACGCAAGCGCAGCTTCAGGAGGCCATCGTCACGCTGCCACCGCGACAAACAAGCTCAGCCAGCTGGCCAGCGAACGGCCCAATGGAGAGGTGAAAACCGAGCTCTGTGAAAGCGTGGACAATAGCAGTGAGTACAGACGTCTTCTCTATCAAACACAGGTTGTTAATGTTAGCGTGCTTCCTTCATTTAATTAAACATGCAATGCATGTATTTAAAAGTTTCTATCAAAATTCATTCCGAGATTAAAATAAAAATCAAGGTTATAATAATCTCTTGATATCATAAAGATAGCCTCAAAAAGCGCTTCATTACAAGGCAGAAATTCTTGAAAAGAAAACCTTTGGCTTAATATTTTATCATGGTTCTCAACCTCCAGGCTCTCCATTGCCCACAAGATGCTGGAACATCAACACTCCTAGTTTATGTAAATTCAATTTCAGGATTTTAGATGTTTTGAGAGCCAAATGTTCTTCAAGGTTGCCCTTCCTTTTTTAACCAGTGAATTTGCATGAAATTCATCATTCATGATTAACTGGATAAAGGATATTTTTTCTTAAAATATTTTCACTCATAATTTCTACCTGGTAAAATATTTTAAAACTTTCTAGAGAACTGTACATTCATTATAAACTACACATGGACTTTTAAATACTCTAGGACTGTAGGATCCCTTACTATTCAAAAAATTTTACTTATTTTTTATTATTTGAATGTTTTTTTTTCTCACTTGATCTTATTCTAAATCCCTTTAAGCCATCTTGAGGCCCCCATCTGAGGACCACTGTCTCAGAAATGTAAAAATGTATTTTATAAATCACATATATTTTTAAATTGCATTACATATAATTTTTTCATATACTTATACTTCCTAATGCGCTATAGCCGCACTTCCCCAAAAACCTTACATTTACAAATTAATAAGTCAACATATTTGTAAAAAGCTTATTCAATAATGCTTAATTTTGGTTACGCTATATGACACATCTAGAGCCATTTAAACAAAACAGGTGTGAAAATAAATGATACAGCGGTTTGTTAAAACCAACATAAACTAATGTATTTAGTTTCCCTTACACAGTGTGTCATTGACCCACACGTATCGCATTCATTTATTTAAAAAGTAAACGCGCATAGCATATTATGAACCGAAATGTCATTCTTGGGTGAACTATTCGTTTAACGATAAGCTTAGCTGTTAATGAACCGATATTTGCATCGCTTACTCTCTTTGGTATTTATCTTGTCATCTGAAGCTTTTTATTGTGAGGAAATGGAGCAGATAAGGATGCATTCACTAGAGTATCATTGCTAATTCATTAGCTATACCGCCTGCATTGTCTAACGCTAGATGTTTGATTCGCGTGTCGTATAAAAATGACGTCCGAGGAATCTGAATCGCTGGCTGCAAGCTCATGGCAGCAGATTGTATTTCAGCAGCCAGTGCGGTGTGTCACCTTTTACACGAGGGATCCGATCATTAACCAGGGCAAGGGCAGCACGCGCAGGTCCGGAGCACTGTGTAAAAGTTAATGCAAATATTCAGACCCTCACTAATGTGCCGTGACCCTTCTGCTAAAGGGCTCCAACACTGGGCCAGTTTGTAATGAGAGTCAAATGCGGCATGTAATGAATAAGCAGAGAATGCCATTTCGAGGACAAACACGTTTTGGTGTTTCTCGGTATGTTTAATCTGTGTGCTGTAAACGCTGCATTACCTTGCCTGTTTAAGCAGCATTAAACATGCTAATAAGTACCGCGAGTCAGCTCTGCACAGGTACCGGGCATTTCTCACAATTCTTAACATGTTAAATTCGCATTAATTCATTTTTTGCTTGCAATAAGAGGTGCATTGTTTGTTTATGATAGTGGAACGGAGTATGAACTTTTTCAAACTAAGCAGCTTTCTGCTGGTAAAATGTTTGGTTTAGGGCAACCTCAATGTAAATACATGATTATTATGCAAAATTTCACTTTAGGAGATTAATATTTAGCCCAAAAATTAAATAATTTACTGAACCTGATGTTCGTCAAAAACCCTGAACACTGTGAATGCACTATGGAAAATATGTAATAACTCATTTAGTGCAATAAAATATATATAATTCAGATCAGTTTTCATAAATTGGTCCAAACAATGCATTAAAAAAACGTATTTGTCGCACAAAGCTATTTAAAGACTTGTGTACGAGTCATATGAGCCATGTTTACTTTTTTTTTTTTTTTTAGGGCCTTCACTTTTAGATAACACTGTGAGTAGATATTCTTGAAAAATTCACCTTTAAAGAAAGAAATTCACAGTCATTTCTAACAACAAAAGGGTGAACAATGGCAGAAAGTACAGGTGCATATTCTCTGTTAGCAAAAATTGAGTAATGTCTCAAATAAGTGTTCGTTCTGATTTTATTTAATTGCCTTGAATCCTACAATCCTTATAATGACTTTTTGAGAAATGTCACAGCATAGTCCTTTTCTGCGAAAAAAGAGCGTTATTATTTTCTCAATTGTTTCATGCCACTTTTGAATGAAAGCAAGCAAAAAAATCATTTTCAAGCCGTGAAATGAAGTGGAAATCAGAATCAAACCGAATTAACTCGGTATACCACAATTGGTTGTTGTTTTTCTTTCCGTTATACTGCTGTTTCCTTTAACCGGCTATTTTCTTTTTCAGCACCGTCCACAAAAACAACCTACGTCAGCTACACCAATCATGCCATATGAGCGCGCATCCTGAAAACGGTTTGGCATGGACCTGGCTGGCTCCGACAAAACAGGATCCAATGACTGAAAACCAAGCATGAGACATCAGTGTTGTTTGTGGACAAGAGGATGGACTCTTGGACTTTTTTTCCTGGATATTTTATAAGAAAGCCTAGCGGCCATCCAAAAAAAAAAAAAAAAAGGAGACAAAGCTGTCATTTACGTGGGCAGCCCATAAAATGAGACACTGGAAAAAGGGTAAGAGAAAAAATACTAAGTTTAAAGAAACAAAACCAATATTGGAGTCGACCATGTTACATGTTATTCTAATTGTAAGTATTTTGTGGTTGTGAAAATTTTTCATTCTTGTCCCACAGTGTCAGACCTGCATTGGAAAATGCGTTTGTCTCTTGTATTGGCTACTCTGGTCTATAACCTCGGGTTGTGAGTGTGCAAATGCCATGGTTGAAGCATGCCGATTAAATTTTTATACAAATAATTTATTTATAATAAAGGAATGTTTTTGAAATGTGGAGGGTTCTTGGGTTATTTTTGGGATGAAACTTGCAATAGGAAATTCACATTGCATGTCTTAAAAATGAAGGATCAAGCGAAGTGACAGAAGGACAATCAAAGAACATTTGAGCGATTTCAACTTTTAAAAGTTATAGAACCTTTTTCGCACTTTAAAGAATCTTTTGTTCAATTAAAAATTCTTAATGAAACCAGCGATGGCGATAACTTTTATTTTTACCAGTGTAGGGCTGTAACTAATGCTTATTTTGATAATCGTTAATCTGTTGATTATCTCTCAGTTATTGTATTAACAATTAAAAAGCTAAATTAAACTTACAGCAACAAATAATTCATAAGTCTTACATTTCAGTCAGCATTGCTGTGTTTAATTTCACTTGATTTTATTCATTTCTTATAGACATCAGAAAACATAAAAAAATCGAATTTGCATTTTCAATATTCGAATCTTGATATAATGTAAATGACAAACGGCAAGGATTTTTATGTCTAATGGCACTTTATCTATTATTTTACTACAAGTTGTGTGTTTCATGGTGTTTTTAATATTATGTGTTGCTATTTAGGATAGATAGACCCAGGTCGTTGCTTTGATTTGTAAAAAAGAGCGCATAAATAAATAATGATAATATAAATAATGTAATGTAAATAATATATTTCTAAATGTTCAGTGCTAGAAAGTAAGCCATGCAAGTCTGAAATGATACGAGGGCTGCAAAATGATAATAGTTTCACAAGCAGCATGTTTAATTCGCTAAAAATAAGCATTTTAAAGACCGAAAAAATGTGTGTCATACATGTATTCTCTGTTCAGGTGAGTCTAGACATTTCCAGGTGAGTCTAGCATATAAAAATGCCAAGCTGGCAAGTTGGTATAATTTATGAGCTGAATCTGAGCAGGTGTACTGTGTTCCAAATATAGCAAACGTCCGTTTTTTTCCAGGCGACACAAAATGTGTTATTTATTGCCATGCTGTAAAGCCTTCCTTGAATCTTAAAGCCTATTTTATTATGTAAGCAGCTCAAGACTGTCCAACTTTCCTTATCCTAGAAGAAGAGGAGTAAGTGTTGCACACAGCATTTTAAAAGCCTTTACTGTCCACATAATTTCTTACACTTCCATCAAAATAACCTTTAACGTCCACTATGCCTCCCTCAATGTATTTTCAAAACATAAATGCAACTCATCTACGCGCCGACTCTGCAGCTGGTTTCTACAAAGGATGTTTCGGATCCAGTCGGATGCCGTTAATTGGCTCTCTGACAGACACAAGATTCCTGCAACTAAACTACTTCCTTGTAACTATGTCTACTAAACCCAATTATCTCTCCTTAGAGCTTTTTCTCACTAATTACTGCCTCTCAGTTGCTATTTAAGACTCATGAGATATGGGGGGGGGGAAGCATTGATAACCAAAATAAACAGGCTGTTAAATATTTCTGGCACTTCAGATGTTTCCACAATGCACAGCTTGGTGGATGGCATCCTTCCTTTTGACAGACACAGCACAACTGGCTGGAGTGCAAGAGTGAAATGGAGAAAAATTGACCCGCGCGTTGACGATGATCAATATTTGCACCGTGAAGAGAGACGGGCGACAGACAACTTATACCTGTGGGAGGAACATCGATATACCGTAGCACTAAAAATGACAACTAAAATGGTTTATAAAGGATCCAAACGGTGTTTTGAGCACTTAAAAGCTTTTATTTATTATAGCTACTACAAAAATTGACTTTGAAATGCAATATTTCCTTTAAGGAGCTCACACTGCATCCTGTAGTAAACACAGCAGTGGAATCACATCTGTATGAAATGTTTATGTGGTGAAAGGTTTGAGTTTTATTAAAATGAACCATTTATTTGAATACTTTAAGACATTCAATGCTGCGAGTTCAAATTTGTGTATAAACATTAAATTAAATATTTTTTATTGAATATCTATATTTCAATCTTTTATTGAGGAAGGTTATATCGCAATAATTATAGTTATCGTTTTGTCGCCCAGCCCGACCTCAAAGTACAGTATATCTACTCCTGCATCCCCTCTTTGAAAACTGACACCCCCCAGGTTAGGAACCACTGCACTAAAGGAACCATCGTTACATACAGAACCCAAGACGTTTCCTTTAAGAGAACGGGTACTGCATCCCCATGATGTCCACTAGAAGACACAGTTTGGGTTTTCCCTCAGGGGGAACTATGGTTGCACGCTAGCAGTGTGACAAGACCCTTATAACATGAGACGAGATTTTTAGACTTGCTTTAAATAAATCATCAATGATAAAATATATAGGGAAAATTTTTATTTCATTGAACAAAAACATTGGGAAAATGTAGGTGCATTTTGTAACCAACTTTATGAAACTTAGCTTCTATTTTAATAAATCACTTGCAACAACATGTGAACGCTGCAAAATAGTTTGCCACAAACTGTTGATAGTTTGCCACCTGTGTTCATTTGTCTATTCTTATTTATATATTCATTCAAACATATTTGTTCATTTATTCGTTTGACAGCCCACTATGTGAGATTGACTGCAATAAGGTACGTTCTTTTCAAGTTATAATCATAGTACACTAATAAATGATTTTTAGAAACAAAAGGTTTCATTTTAATTCATCAAGTTACTTCATGATTCTTTGTGTAATTCTATACATTTTACTAGAAAATTTGTCATGTTATACTCATAGGGAATAATCAATCTGATTATGTCTTAGGACACTTACACAATATACTTACAGGTGCATCAGAGAACGCTGTGAATCCATCGACTTTACTGGGAGTATAGGACGAGAGGATAAATGAAAAAAGCAGAAAAGCTGCTGCCATGAAGTCTGCTTTTTTAACTATGCCAACCCCAATTGATTCACATGCAATGAGGGGAGGCTAATTGATCACAAAATCCGTTTCTTTCAAGCCTGAAAGCGAAGAGTGATTCTGGTAAAGACGTTTTTTTGTTTTTTTAATCTGCAGCCTTTCTATGGGATCAATTTGCCCATTGACCTAGACACAGAAGTCCCAGAAGGCCTTGTCTTTGTGCGGCAACTGTAAGGGCTTTGCTCTGGTGAGGATATCTCATTTGTACAACTTTTCCTTTCTTCCCAAGCAACCTTTCGTTTAAATTTATTCAGATCTATACTCTATGAAGTAATGCTTTATTCAGCAATAATTAGCTACTGCTGTGCTGCTTTTTTTGAGCTCATAATTACATTAAGTATAGACCTTATAGACAACTTGCTGTTTCAATTTACCACTTACAGAGTGTTCTGCCACAATTTTATCAAATAGTGCAGACAGCAAACAAAACGCAGTTACGCATCATCAATATTTGGACTGAACGGCCATCAGCTCAGGAAGAAAGACATTTTTCATATTTTTTTCACTTTGTACAACCGTGTATAGCAGCAGAACTAATGATCTCTGAAAAGACTTAAAATCACACTGTCAAATTTATCAACAGATTCTATCACAAAAAGCTAAATATATTATATATACAGAATGCTTTTTGGTGGTTGCAAAGAGAACAAATTGAACTTGAAACAGCTTAAAAAAAAAGAGTGCAGCAGTAGGGCTCCACATCACAGTACCACATCACTCCAAAATCACAGTAATTTTCCTCAGAGAAATAGATTTTTATTTTTTTTTATGCTACTATATACGTTTACAAACCTTTCAAAACTGACCTACTGTGAGCCCTGATATTCAGTGGTAAGTGTTTCTGATTTTAGTTCAAGAAGACTGTTTTTAAGTGAGTTTCAGTTGGAATTAAAAGAGAATTTCCAACATGGAATAGAAATTGCAAGTGTCCTGTTCAATTTACAGTCAATGCCGCAGCTGTCGTTGCCAGAAAACATTTACTGTAAATATGCAATGTCAGACATTACGAGATGGAACATTGTGTGCCTGTACGTTTTACAGCATATAACCGTAGATTTCATTAAGCCATGGTAGGTTAATATAACATATACATTAATAATACCAATGGCAAAATACAGTAGAATGCCATGTGACGAATCATAAGAAAAAGTGCACGTGGACACAGAGGAAGATAAATATTAGGATAACACACAATGCTGAAATAATGCAATCAAATTGAAAATATACCACAAAACAAGTGGAGTGTCTTTTACTGTTTTTTTAAAGCAAATTACTGTATAATTATAAATGTATAGTTTTACCATGTACGGTAAGCTTTTTTCTTTCTTTACTGTAATTATATCTAAATATTTTGTTACACACTTCAAATATTTTTGTATACTAAATAAAATCACCAGATAAGTAATGATTAATGGTGTACATACTTAATTCGTCATAAAAAGCACTACTTCACATAGCTCTATATCATAGCTTCTAATTTTGGTTGGTTTGGTTCATGCCTACATTTAAAAAAAATATATAAAAAAATAAATATCACGTTAAAGTTTTTAAATGAAAAGACTGGGAAAATACTTCCGGGGGCAAGGCCACTAAGTGGATGGCCACTGTTGTTAGATCTTGAGCAATATTGCTCAACCTTTGCAGTACAGGCTTCCATCAAAACAAAAATGAGAGGGTGCATTTGTCTTTATTTCAAAATAACCTTTCCTGTTGTGGTTACATGACCCTGAATATCTTTCTGAAGTTTCCGAACCAAATCTCTTTATATCACATCACCTTCGCTGACTCCATTAGCGGATTTTGCATTGAATTTTAAATGTGTCAGCACGTCTCTTTAGGGTCAGATCTACCGATTTCAGAGTCAGATTTCACCAAAGTTTACAGATATTTCTGTAATTGCAGTTTAGCAAAAATAAACCTTTTGAAAACAAAAACAATAGAATGAGGAGGTCTGCAAAATCTGATACATAAAACTTTAATTCTAACCTTGAGAACCGTTTCTCATTCAGCTCTGGGTCTTTCACCAAAGCAGCACCACTCAAGTTCTGTAACCTTTGAGTAGTTGAATAGTTGTAGTTTTTAAAACATATCTTTTAAAAAGGCTTATTTGTGACTTTAAGAAATATGCTCTTGTGATAGTCCACAATTTCAAGTTTTTTAATTATTTATACAATGGCAAGATCGTTTGTAAAATGGAACCTTGACAAGATGGAAATAAATAGATCTAAAATATCTAAAGTTTAACATTGCATGCATGATGGTGTCAGTTTGACAATCAATTTGATCATTTCTAACCAATTCTATGTTAATATTTTTATTACTTAGATGTATATGTATTTATTATGACTTCAGGGTGTATATTTAAGAGGAAAGCAAATCCTCTACCAATTAGTTTTTGTTTGTACTATTGGTTTTCTGTTGGATGATATCACTGAGACTCTTTATTTCTTTCAGAATATTATTATAAGAGATTCAATTAAATTCCAAATATTACAAAGAAAATTTGATTTGAATATTTCACACTAATACACATAAGCATGCATCATTTTGCTAATTGTACTTGTGTTTCCAACCATATTAGTGTCATTTTTTTGTAGGATGATATTACTGAGATACTGAGATTACTGATAAAAATAATCAGAATATGAGAATCATTTTTCAGAATATTACTAACGGCAAATAGATGGAAAATAATGTGGGGGACTGGGGAATTGAATGAAATTATAAATATTGCAAAGAAAATATGCCTTATATGAATATTCTAAATTTAACAGAGAAAAAAAAAAAAAAGAAATGCCAGCAAATGTTTCTTACTAAATTGCTAGTTTTAGAACATTGAACACAAATAATTTATTACATAATAAATAGTTCTATTTAATAATAAATATAATATTACACCTCAGAGAAAAAAATACTTGATACTCTTTATTCACGAGCTCCAATGTGAAGTGAACTTTTCTGCCTTTGACAGACAGAATGTTCGTTAATTTTGTACGTAATAATGTTCGCTCACTTCTGTCACATCGTTTAGAACATTGTGTTTGATGTTTGAAGTGCCAAACATGTCCTGAGGTGTGTGCGCTCATAAATATAATATTGCGAAAATGATTACTTTTATGCTCCCTAGGGAAAACACTTTTAGACTTCTAAAGGTTGCTAACAATTTTTGAGGTCGCTGTAATTAATTGAAGGTTGTTTAGTTCTACAGACATGCCTTCAGTCCGTAATTTGTAATGAGCTAAAGGTTACGGGGTGAAATGCTATGCTATAATGTAGTGCATACGTAGTGTAGTTTTATGTAGAAAAGACATAATGTTAGGACACATGTCAGCAAGCTTCCGCTTTACAACATAAATTAAACTCTTGAGTGCACGCAATCCTATTAACGTAAGTGCGCACAATGAATTTTACAGCTGAATAACATTCACTGTGATTGACTTTAAATGCTTCCTAGGAGAAAAAAAAAATGTTAGTCTGTTCATGAATGCATTATTCTTTCTTCGGTGGTGGAGAATGCACGGCACTAACACATATACACGTACAAGTTTTTTGTCGTATTGCAATATGCGTGTTTATGCAGGATCCAGTTTTAACAATATATTGTAGACGTGATGGTATGTATAAAGAAAGTGACATGTCAGCAACATCTCCACCCCCCATCCCCATGACTGTCTCACAACAGCCTGCCACATGTCTACTACAGCCAACGGTTTCTTGTCACCATCCAGCCATGTGATACAATACTTGAAGACAGATAGCTCCTTTGAGGTTTTTGTGGCCATAGAGAATAGTACCAGACATATGGAAGCCCAAATACTGCTTGTCTGCTCTGGATACACTAGAGGTCCTTCCATCTATTAAGAATCTGCTTAGCTCTTATATACAATAGACTGTATGCCGTGCATGCTTGTGTGTATATATATATATATATATATAAATATATATATATTGAGAGAGAGAGAGAGAGAGAGAGAGAGAGAGAGAGAGAGAGATGTGTGTTTGTCTTCACGCTATAATTTGACATTGACAAAATAGGATCTGTGGCTGTAGTCCAAAAATGTGTGCTCTGCATGCCTAGATAGTATTTTAAGGCATCCTAGGTGCAAAAATGTTTCAAAGTTTCATATTGGGCGGCACTGCATGATTTATTTTACAGTTATGGCAAAATGACAAAATGCATTATGATGAGCTCAGTGAAAAGTCCTCGATGGCAGACACGATTTAGAAAAAAATTGATTATCTTAAATTGTATTTAATGCTAACAAGTATTAAAAAAAATTAAGTAAAAGTTTTATTGTATTGTTCTTGTTTCATGGCATAAACGTACACGGGTGACATAAAATACGTACCAACAAGGACATATCACTGCAGTTTCCAAAGAATGAGGTATATATTTTTATGAGACTAGGTTGTCACGCCAGACTAAGAGGATTCAAGTGCGGTTAAAGACAGAGTTTATTGACAAAGAATAATATGGCAGTTCTCAGGAAGTAAATAGTCTCAGTGTAGAAAATCCAGGAACAGCAAAGGGAATCCACAAGGACCTAGTTCACGTCGTCCTCTCAGTGAAATGGAACTAAAACCAGAGAAAAGACGGCCACGAGTCCGGAGAATCAGTCAGCTGAACGGGATACGACACAGGAGGAACTGACAAAAGATTAAGACCAAACGCACAATAAATAGTGCTTATTAGTGTCTAATTATGATCTTAGCATCGTGCTAAGCTAAAGTCCAAGGGAATTAACTGTATATTGGCAGGTGGGAAGGACGAGCTAGCATTTCCAGTTGTGTTTCCCAAAGGGTTTTGAATGAAAGTGACCCAATGATGGGTTGCCAATTTTTTCCATTGTGAGCCGTATATCATCATTATGCTTAGGGGACGTGGTCTACACTTTCACCTGGGCCATATATTTTGGTACTCAAAGTCTCAAAGAATTCCTGTCAAGGCCTGAAGATACTAATTGGACCATAAGTCACTGATGTAGGGCACGGAGTGTCATGCACCCCATATGGTCTGACTGTGAACTGAGCTGTAGAAGCTGTAGATGTGATTTTTGTTGATCTAATTACCTCAAATGCTTATGTGAATGATTTTTTTCAGATCTGGATGGAAATGACACATTTTTGAGTTATATATATAAACAATTTCAGTAGAAAATAATTTGAAATTGAGAGATCGTGATAGCAAAAGAACAAAATGTAGGTGTGGTTCTAAACATCGGTTGGATTTTGAGATTAGAGCTTGCAACCAAAAGTTTAGGGTGGACTAAATGAGTGCAGATATCCCTGGGTCACCTGTCACTTTATGGAAAAGAGCAGCGTGAACATTTTGCTAAACCTCCTGTCTTCCATATTGTTTTTCCATCTCCTGTAATCCAATATGTCTTCTGTATTGGTTTAGAATGATGTGACTCTAAGTATATGACAGAATTTTCATTTTGGCCATATCCTCACGTCTCTATACATTTCTCCAACTGAGTTATGTTTAAGTGAATATGTTTATGATCTACAAGATGCAAACAATACACAGAGAAACACACAGGCTATATTGTCTTCCCTGTTTGAGTTAGGACTGCAATTATCCCTGTGTTGTCCCCGCAGACTGACAGTAAAGGCGGCCTGGAGTGAACTGTCTATGCTTGAATTAATGATTCTCAATGCGGTGTCATGGCTAGATATCAGTTTTTCAGCTTTATCTTAGTCCTAAAGAAATGTCCTTTGAAATTCCGGCTCACTTTGGAATGCTGATGTGTTACGACTTTAAAAACTTTTTAAACTTTAGTTTTTGAATTTCGAAGGTGCCAAATAATGGGCGTTTATCAGTTTCCCAACATGCACGCGCACTCGCTAATCTCAAATAGCCATGACAAAATGAACCTTGCAGTTTTGGAATCTAGACTGCCGCACGGCACAGATTCAAGGCCGGAAGAATTTGTTTCCACAAATTTCCCAACATCGCTGTAAAGCAGGCACCACGTTGTCCCCCTGGAGCAGTCTAGGGTTAAGTGGCTTGCACAAGCACGCAACGGTTATAGGTTATGTATCCCCTCCCCCCACCTAATGGGACTGAAATGTTCAACCTTTTGCTCGCCCACTAATCTATACTATTTGTTCCATGAAAATCATTAGTTTTCTCATTTAGAGCTGCACAAACACAAAAGTAGATTTTTTCTTTTTCGGCTGTAATTATAGATTTCCCGCTGTTTTCTTTCTTAGTAATATACACGGGGAGTAAACTTGGCTTCGGTATTTCCATGCAAATTAAGTATGGATAAATACAGTATACAAAAAGATAAATTCATTCTTACAAGTTCAAGAATGATTGCTCCCTCAAATCACTGTGTAATGAGGCATGTCAAGAAAATAGCCACCTAGTGTGCTATTGGAAGTGTAATTTCTGTGATTTTTTGGACAGTTCTAATCGTTATGTTACTGTTGCTGTTTGTGTTTTGACTTGGAAATGAGCAAATGGGTCATTCCAAATGTCTGCTGCATTTTATATCCCAATGAGGCAACACTGAATATTTTACATAAAATGTTAATTAGTTTTAATGCCACATGGTTGAATATATGTAAATATATGTAGCCCATTAGCACAAATTCATAATGATTGGAAATTAAGAATTAAAACAAAAGATTTGACAGATATATTCTCATGTCCTCAATCCCACGTCCCCTATGTTTCTCAACTTCACTTTGAAATATAGGTTATATATTTATTGCAATTATTTGCCTTTATTATGATAGGACGGATGAGAATTGACAGGAAGTGAGGGGGTGAGATCGGGTAGGTCCTCAAGTCGGACCGACTTAAATTAGCATTTTGAATGTTAGTAAATACATAATATATTGTGATACTTATATTTTGTAAATATGTAAAAAGGTTAAATTAGTTTATGTCTCTCAAACTCCAGTTTCTCCAAGTTGTTGCTACTATCCTTTTAAAACCTATGCTCTAAATCACATGGCTTGCTAGAAGTTACATCATTTTCTTAGAAGGAAAGCAACTCCAAGAACAAAGTAGGCTTATCAGTCGTAAACTTGTATCTCTTTTGCTCAGTTTTCAACCCGTTTCATTAATTTATACTAGACACGAAAATCCTGGTTTATTTCTTTTTTTATACATAAGGCATCTATCAAAAGTATTCCTAATCTTCTGCTGAGATGTTGTTCTTTAATAGCTGGTAATGGGCTCCGTTAGCTTAAAACACTCAATCTGTTATGGTCCACCCTGTTACACATTGCAATAAAAAAAAAACACACACATTGTGTAACAGGGTGGACAAATATCTACACGTGTGAAATATTCAGGTCATACTAGCATGAGGTTGGCCTGTGTGTGCATATTGTTATTTTATACATTTATCAAACCGGTAAAATATCATTTAAAATACTTTTTGTATAACCTAAACTATATTTTGTAGTGTTTCGGTCTATGTTTCTGACTGGAGAAGGTCGCCTCAAACCACAAGAGCTATTTAAACCTAAAGTGACTCTCTGCATCATTAAACATTCTTTTTTCTTCTGCGTTTAACCCCATGATTATCCAAAACTCCACCTGTCGGTGCACCTATTGCGAGAAACACAATGGCCAGCATGCAGACATTTAGTCAGCATCTACGGGTTTCTTTTACATGTCAGAATGAGGCAAAACAACAACATGTTTGCCTAAGATGGCATTGTGCTTTATGCCATTCAATATTTGACACCATTTGAAATTTCTGATTCATTACCTCTAGTCTAATCTATTGAAGGTTTGTGACTTGAGATGCCAGGTTGTCGAGTTTCTTGGTGGCCTGTCAATTTCAGCGATGAAAATGTCCATCAAATGGGAATTGCTATTGATGTAAATCCTTCAGCCTGTGTAACGCAGTAAGCATCTGTTTGTAATTTTCAATTCTTGAAATGTAAAAACCAATTTTCCAATCTGACAGTTTGGAGGTTTTATCAATTTTGTCGGCGTAAAGAAAATCCCTGATGTCCTACAAATGCTAATTCAGAATCAAAATAAATCAAACATAGCGCGCCGAACAGGTGGCGTGGTCGTACTTCATTGGCGTTTGCAGTGCGTTTAACTTAAGCAACTTCGTTGAGCAAACTTCCAAATAAGGCCTTACCAATGAAAAAAATAGCAACCAAATGTGACTTGCTTCATCGTTTTGAAGCGAATTTTGAATTTTAAAGAATAAATAAAAAAAAAAAGTCTCCTTATTGTTAATAAATAAATGGTGGCTGTACTAAATTAGTGATATGACCAAAACTTTGCTGAAAAAACTC
The DNA here is from genome assembly GCF_018831695.1 of Puntigrus tetrazona. Taxonomy (NCBI): domain Eukaryota; kingdom Metazoa; phylum Chordata; class Actinopteri; order Cypriniformes; family Cyprinidae; genus Puntigrus; species Puntigrus tetrazona. Next base: position 23,544,837 of record NC_056704.1, read on the forward strand.
TACTTCATGCTTTCTGTAGTCTGATTGCTAAATGATACATTTTTAGCAAATAAATTATACTTTCAAATTAATTTCTAATGTCTTTCTGTTGTGAATTGTTTGATTTTGATAAAGCAAACAAAAGAGTATTTTTTTATTGATATTATAAATATTTAGTTTTTAGTTTTTTTTTTTTAATAATGTTAAAATGTAAACATCAAATAAGATACTACATGCCATTAGGAACATTTATTTTTTCACCTCCCAGTCAACATTGTATTACACTGCATCATATGTTTTAACCCCAACAATAAAAGCAGTAACACTTTAGAATAGGTAATACTTGTTAACTATTAACTACTTTTTCTGTAAATAAATTCTTTAATTTGAGTAAGGTAGTCTTTAAATTTAGGTATTAGGTAGGATTAGGGATGTAAAATAAGGTCATGTGAAATATAGGCGTTAATATGTGCTTAATTAGCACTAATAAATGACTAATAGTCTAGCAATATGCATGCTAATAAGCAATTTGAAATAATTTTAAACATGCACTAAACTTGCATTGCTCCTAGAAAGTAACTTGTAAGTGTTGTTATCATTTATATTGCTTTAATTTATATTGGTCAGCAGCAAAAACGTTAGTTAAAAAAAAGGAGATTACAACATTTTTGTATCATACTCTTAATGTGCATTACACTATTTTGCTAATTTGCACTGTTTTTATTTATATTAATTAACACTGAATCTGTTTTCGTGCAAGTGAGATGAGTAAATGTAACTAGCGATCCATCACACAAGATTCAAACAGCATGAAAAAAATATCGCTTGCATTTTATAATAACATAATTGCATAATGCATAGTTTCTCATTCAGTGCATTGCCTTTCAAGAGGGCTGAGACCGTGACATCCACAAGCTGCTGACCAGGCCTTCATCGATTCTGACAGGTCTGTGAGGAAAATGCTATCTCAAGATCACGCCAGGGGGATGGCTAGATAATTTATTGATTAAGGTGACCTTGGTCACAACCTCTTGAAAGTGCATGTGTTGTTACAAAACAAGCCACGGCTGTATCGATCCGATCGGGGCTGGGGAGTTTCCTCTCAGAGATTTGCGAAAGATAGCCAGTCCATGAAAAGAAAGTGCAAACAACTGGCTTGAAGTTAATTACTTTCTGCAAGGTGATAATTGAGACAAGGACTGAAATAACCAAACCATGTGCTGAATTAAGATAACGGTTTGTATTCAGATCAGCCTGTTTGTGCCAAGGGACTCATTTTTTAATTGGATGAATGTACTAGTCCTAAAGTGATGGGACAATCACTTGACCACTAACGATCCGTTACTAAAGATTACTAAACGCTATGAAATGAACTGTTCACTAGAATCACTGCGTGTGCAAAGTGATCTCATGAGTGATCGACTATATTTGTATATAGCGCATGTATGCGAATGTGTGAAAGTATACCATAGAACAATTTGAAAAGACATTTACAGCATGTTGACTCACTGAAAGATGATTGAGGTTTTTGTAGAACGTCAGGAGTCATTTGAGGCTTAAAGAGACATCTGAGAGCCAAAACATCATTTAGACACTCACCTGGATCTGGATTACCTGAAGAGGCTCCAAATCCTGCTGTTGAGCAAAATCGTCAAGGACAAGATGGATAAACAAACCACTTCAGGGAACCGAGTGTCCCATGTGAGAGAGTCCCACAGTGTTCTCTTCTTCAAAGTGCGAGTCTGCAGTCGGTGTCGCTTTATAATCTGAAACGACTTGAGAGGAACTTAAGCAACAGCAATCGGATTTCATACATCTAGTTTACATTTTAGGCCAAATACTCAATCGGGCTACTTTGGCCATTTTCGTTGCACGAATGAAAATTGTTTCGAATTAAGTTAAAGCAGAATTAACGTGCCTTTGAAAAACACCGTGATGTTTCGTTCATGACATGAATCAGCTTTTTGAGCGTGTCAGTTGAACGAATAATTTGTAATTACTCATTTACTGATTGAATCAGAACCAGCGGTTCGAGTTCGTCATTTGTTGCCACCTACTGGCAATCAATGTCATAAATCAAATATTGCAGCCAATTAAAAGTGCTACTTGCTTACCTCCATGTTCTTCCAACCCCATAAAAGCTCTGTTAGCCGCGATACAGCGATGCATTGTTTTCTCTCAAACCAAAGAGTAAACGCTCATAGAAAACGTGACCTTGTTTTGCGACTCACACAGAACAGCATACGTAATCGATTTTGCACTGAATTGATAAAGTCAATATTTTTGTTTTCTTTGTATACAGAAAGTATTCTCGTCACTTTATAACGTTGCATTGAACCACTGACAACAGATGAAATATTCTGATGATGTCTTTTAAACTTTTCTGATCCTTGACAGTGTTCGTTACTTGGCAGTCAACGGGACCGTCACAGGCCTCCTGGTTTTCATCCAAAATATCTTAAAGACGATTAAAGCTTTTACGGGTTTGGAACGACACGAGGGTAAGTGAGGGTACATTTTCATTTTGCGGTGGAGTAACCCTTTCATTTATTTTCAAGATCTGAGGCAAACAATGTTTACCTTTGCCTTTAGTATGTCTTTAAGGTCACACAGAATGGTATTCAACTCTCATCAATAAAGCACATAATCACCTCATATTTTGAACTTGCATACCTTTTATCATATATTACAGCACTGTGGTACTCACGTGGACGTGTGTCAAAAAACTGAGGGAAGAAAGTGTTGAATAAAGCCCTAACTCTTTAAAAACAGTTTAATAGGCCTAAATTACTGTTATATATTTGACATCTGCACTTTTGTTTGCTGTCAGATTTTCAGTGTTATTAACTTTTCAATAAGGAGTAACTACAGGCATAAAGAGCAGGCTATAACACTTCTATCTAGGCTCACATTGGCCCATCTATTTTGAAATTGGCAAGGTTTCTAGTCAACATCCTTCTGGACGCCAGATCAAAGTACATCACATGAAAGCGCTGATTACAGTTGAGGTCACCATGAAATACAGCATGAATTAAGCAGTGCTAATTCCCCTCATACACTGGGGACAAAATAGTCTAGAAACTATTTTTACTCAATAATTGCTGCATTTCACAAATAGTTAATAACACGCTGAATTAAATGTGGAATTTGGAAAAACTGAAGTAGATTTTTATTGTAAAACATACTCCAGTAATCCTTGTTTTATTTAGCACCTTGAAAAATATTTTTATATACATTATATGTGTACATTTACACGTATACACCTAATAGAAATTAAATGTTTTTGCACTTAAATGACATCTGCTGAATTTATGAAATTATTATTATGGTAACACTTTACAATAAAGTGTCATTTGTTAACTGAACAAAAAATTAGCAATGCATTTATGAAATGATCTATTCATCTTTGTTAATGTTAGTTGATGAAAATACAGTTGTTCATTGTTTATTCATGTTAGTTCACAATGCATTCACTAACGTTAACAAACACAACGTGTGATTTTAATAATGCTGAAATTAACGTTAAGATTAATAAATGCTGTAGAAGTATTGTTCATTCTTAGTTAATGTTTACTAATCTTGTTAACTAATAAACCATATTGTTACCATTAATACTTAATATATTTTTGCATAAATATTTTGGGTATTTTTATTAGTAAAATAAATAAATAAATTATATATATATATATATATTTTTTTTTTTTTTTTTTTTTTTACAGAAATGTTTGTTTATGCATTGCAGTATATGGCTTTATTTGTGCAGTGTAACTGTTATTCAGCAATATTTCAAAGTGTTCCCTTAAGAGTCCTTTTCAAGACTCACTTTCTTTGCACTTTGGTTTCAGGCTCTACCTTGTGCTCTGAAAAATGCAGAAAAGCACACTGTCTTCTCTTCCTTTAGCTGTATGCAGCCCAATGCACATGGCATTTTGGTTGGAACAGAATAGTTGTCCCCTGTGTCTATTGGAAACAGTGAGGTGATATGAATAACAAAGCAGCACAGATAGCTTTTTATCTCCTGCTGTGCGACGTGCAGACCGGGAGATCAGGATTATATCATAACTGTGGGCCATAGCTGCTGAGTTTGCACAATCCTATAAGAAGTTTGTTTTAGTCTACTATTACCAGCTACCTCCTTAAAATCACGAGCTTAGTTCCTGAACCTAATGAGATGCCTCTGTAGGCAGCATTTTGACACAAAGGCTGTTTCAAAGGTGGGCGACTTAATTATCCTACCTCCTAAGATACCTTATAACAGCTACATTTAAGGCAGCTCACTTGTATTCTTTGTGAAGAAGGTAATCCCAGCATGCACTGTGATGAACTGGCAATAGGTCCAGAATAGAAAATTAGCTGAATAATCAAAATACAGTATATAGTTAATGAATACCGTATAATATGAACTGCATATAGTTTTTTTTAATAGTAGGCATTATATGCAATGAGGCAAAGCAAGTATTGATACGCATTATATGCAATGAGGCTATCCAAGTATCATTATGGAAATTAAAATTACATTACAATTACATTTTTCTTACAAAGAATTATAAAAAAAATAATTTCACGCGCGGATACGTGTGGTTCCTGCCTCTGTCTGTGGATTCAAAATACTTTTAATTGTGAGCTTTCAGTTTTTGTGCCTTCATTGCAACCGTGACAATAATATACCCAACTATATTATATAGTATGCTATAATATACCAAAAATGTATTTTTCCTACATCAGTAGCACAGTGTACTCTGTTCTTTACTTGTTAGTGAACTTGACTGGGTCCACTTTTCTTGTTCAGTCCCACTGACAGCATACTTCTTGATTGCCTTACCTCTATTTTCAGTCAGTAGAGTTTCTTTTAATCAAAGTGCAAGTCTCACTACGTTTGGGGAGGTTTTGAACTGAAGGAGGTTGGACATAAAAGCACCCTGCTGGAGGACGAAATGAACACTCAGCCTTTGAAGACCCTATAGATGTAATGACTAATACCAGCTCCCTGCTAGGATAAGATCAGCAGAGGTAGAAATATTAGCATGTTCATTTTCTTTTTAATTCGGTGACATATTTGCTTCAGCTTCACATCTGAGGTGTTTGTGTCCTGCTTTGATGTGTATAAACACACTACTGATCCATAAATGGAAAAGCAGGAGGCTTTGGATATGCAATCTAGGTTATGCATAAGAAGCTGATGCAGCAAGTGGACCTGGTTTATGGTAGAACTAGGTCATTTTTCACTTTCCTCCGCTTTCAAACTGTTTTGAATGGCTTCGGTTTAGCTTTCTTTTAAATTTGGGAGATCGGGACCTCTTTTGTTGGAGACTCACACATTTTCAGTTGGAATTATTTTCATGGCAGATGCTGGGTTTGTATGTGGTCCATTGCTGTGATGATTATTTCAAGAGGTTGCATAAGACATAAAGCCAAGAAGTGCCAATGAGAACTGAATGCCAATGATCATGTACTGAAAAGACAAATAGATTTGGTGGTTCGTTGGAGCCTTTGTACTTTTTTTCCCACAATTTAATCAAGGTGCCTTTTTAAAAAGATATTTTGGCTTGTTTTTTTAATGGTTAATGGAAAAATATATTTTTTGAAGCCAGATGGTGAAGTTACAAGCAGTAGGGAACAACAGTGCCACGCTAACTACTTAGTCCTAGAAGCATTGGAAATTTTTGTCTTTTTTGACCTCTCATGTTCTGTTGCGGACGTGTTGAGGATCTTCTTTTCTTTGAACCAAACCCATCTTGTCCAAGTCAAAAATAACCAGCAAACAAAAATGGCTTAGAAATGTCTTATTATGCAATATTAGTTTTTTTATGAACGTTTTGTCGTTCTTTTTGAAATTGATATGATTTTGTTCTGATATGAAATTCCTAGATGATTTGAGCGTATGCACTACAAAACTATTCACAAATAATGTATTTGCTCAAAAACAATGGTGAATAAATTGATATTAATGACCAATCAATTCCAAAAGGTATTTTTAATCGCGATTACATCCAAAATAAATGTTTTCATTTACATAACATATGTGTGTGTACTGTGTATATTTATTATGTGTATATATATATATATATATACACACACACATACATACATAGTTAGGAAAAAATATGTTACATTTATATAATAAATAGGATTTATATGAATATGCATATATACTTATAAATACATGATGTTTAGCTATAAACAAATTTCGGGAGGAGCACGCACTGATAATTAACGCGGCTGGCTTCTCGTTTCCTAATCACGCAATTATCCAACCAGAGCAAGAGAAGCCTACTATAAATTCGCACAAGCTTCTTACCTCGATATCTCGTTTCCGAGCATGGTATCCAGCATGTCCGAACAAGACCAATCGCCAGAAACCCACGAAATCGAGGACACCGAGCCCTCCACGACTCCGCTGAGCAAGCACGCTAACGCCCCGCCCGAACTTCAAACGAGCGCGCGGCTTCGCCAGAGGCAGAAAACTAACGCGAGTGACTATCCTTTCGCCAACGCGATTAAGATCACGTTCGCCTCCACCTGCCAGACGTCCTCAAGCTTCCCAGCTTCTCCCTACCGTGCAGCCTTTTCTTCCGCTCCATCCGCAACAAAATGGACAATTCCGGCTTTGCGTCAAGCACTCGCAAACGCGAACATTCCGTTCTCCCGCCGCGCTAACAAAGCCGAGCTTCTCTCGCTGTACTCGACTTATCAAACAGGCGCAGCTTTGCCAAACATTTCTCCTCCAGCCAAAAGAAAGGAAACAACTAGAAGAAGCCGTAATTCTCCCAGGGGAAGACCCGAGAAGTCAGCATCTGCACCGTATTAAGCCTCCGCCCACCAGGAGGCGGCAGAAGGCTTCCAGCTACTGCTAGCAAAGCCCAGGACCCAAACACCAGCAGCTCTTCCTCCAGTTTCCAGCAAACAACCCACGCAGCAAGCACCACGGCTCCAGCCCCACAAGCCATCAGCCTAGCCTGTACCCACTCTGTTCATTGGATCAGTTGAACCCACACCAACAGTACTCTGCCCAAGTCTCTCCCGACCATGCCTGGCAACCAGCCCCCAATCCACTGTCCGTTATTTACCAGCCTCAAGTTTCTCCTATTCCTCCAGGACCTAACTCGTCCATTTCTGTTCCCACAGCCCAGCCAGCCATAGGTGCCAGCACAGGCACACAGATGCCTCCACTGACGATCCCAGCCGTACCACCTCCTATTCCTCCTCCTCCCCTATTTTTCTGCTACCAGTCTGAACCCAGGTTCAAGACCCCCACCATCTTCACACACCTATTCTTCTTTACCTCCCTATCTTTTCCACTCTTTTCCCCTAGATCCCCTGCCATAGCCGCCGTGAGCCCCAACCCACCCCACAAGTAGCTCCCATGAGTTACCCCCCCGCCAACTCTCCCATCGCCCACCACCCTTTCTCAGTATCCACTGCTAACCCTCTTCCTATGCCCTCAAATGCCGCCGCACCGGACCCCACCCCCGTCCCCAATTCCATCAAAGCACAGATCCTTGCAGAAATCCAGGATGCTGGCACCAGAAGCGGAACCCTATGCAACCCAGGTGCTTCTCTTTTCACAACTAATATTCCAGCGAACCATCCTTAAGGTCCCTCCTCAAGCCTCCTCGACTCAATCCTACAAGCAGTTTCTCACAGAACCCTGCAATCTTACCTGACCGCTTGGAAATGCTTTAAATCTTTCCAGGCAAGGTATAACCTCCAATTCCCTGATTTTTCCCTGCTATCCATCACTTCTTTCATCTCCTTTCTTAACACCTCAAAAAACCTGCAAGTCAGTTCTATTAAGGGCTACTTGAGTGGTATCCAGTTTTTCCATAAACTCATCCACGGCATCGCCTCACCTCAAATAACCAATGCTCAGACTTCACTTTTAATCAAGGGCATCCAAAGAAGGCATCCTCCCGATCCGACTCAAGGATGCCCATCACCCTCGAAATTCTCTCAAAATGCATATCCACCCTCCGCAGAGGCTACTCTTCTATCCATACTGCTCGCACTCTCGATGCAATGTTCATTCTGGCCTTTTTCGGTTTCCTCAGATGTTCAGAATTTACAGTCAACTCCAGATTCGACCCAAATATTCACCCCACTATTTCCGACCTATCTATCAGAGACCACGAAACCGTATCCTTTTTCATCAAACAAAGTAAAACGGACCAGACCAAAAATGGGCATTTCATATATATTTTTAACCTCCAAACTCCTACTTTTCCCCTTCAAACACTTCTAGCTTTCCTCCAATACAGGAAATCCCAAACTAAAACTCCACTCGACCCTCTGTTCACAGATGATTCCAACCACCCCGTATCTCGATTCTGGTTCCAAAAGCACCTCAAATCAGTCCTATCTTACTCCGGAATCCCATCAAAAAATTTCTCCACACATTCCTTCAGAATAGGGCAGCCACCACTGCAGCAGAGAAAGGTCTCTCCCAACAGCAAATCCAAACCCTCGGCCGCTGGTCTTCTAACGCATACAAAAGCTACATTCGTTCAGACCAGTCACTCATCAAAAAAGCCCTCCAGACCCTAACCAGTCCCAACAGAACTCCAAACCTACCACCCCCGCAGGGGATCACCCAAGGCACGTCATCACTCCTTCTACAACGGCCAGCTCTCGCTGTATACGACCAAATACAAAATCCGCCACCGCAGCGGCCACACCAAGCAGGAACATCGCACCCACCGCCCTGGACGGCTCCCGCTATAAACAGCCATATTCAAAATCTGCCACCACAGTGGACATACCAAGCAGGAACATTGCACCCACCGCCCTGGTCAGCTCCGCTATAGACGTCAGATACAAAATCTGCCACAGGAGTGGCAATGCCAAGCAGGAGCATCGCATCCACCGCCGTGGACCGCTCCGCAGCAAACGACCATATACAAAATTCGCCACTGCAGTGGCCAGCTCAAGCAGGAGCATCGCACCCACCGCCATGGACCACTCCCGCTATAGACGTTCGTATACAAAATCTGCCACAGGAGTGGCAATGCCAAGCAGGAGCATCGCATCCACCGCCGTGGACCGCTCCCGCAGCAAATGACCATATACAAAATTCGCCACTGCAGTGGCCAGCTCAAGCAGGAGCATCGCACCCACCGCCATGGACCACTCCCGCCGTAGATGACCCTATACAAACCTGCCACCGCAGTGGCCAACACAAGCAGGAGCACTGCACCCACCGCCGTGGACCGCTCCCGCCGTAGATGCTAATACACTCCCACCGCCTTAACAGCGGACCACTCTAGCTAGAGTACTGCACCCACCGCCATGGACCGCTCCCGCTGTTCACGACAGTATACAAAACCTGCCACCGCAGTGGCCAACACAGGCTGGAGCATTGCACCCACCGTCGTGGACCGCTCCGTTGTAGATCATGGTATACAAACCTGCCACCGCAGTGGCCAACACAGGCAGGAGCATTGCACCCACCGCCGTGGACCGCTCCCGCCGTACACAATAGCACACAAAACCTGCCACCACAGTGGCCAACACAGACAGGAGCATTGCACCCACCGCCGTGGACCGCTCCCGCTGTACACGTCAATATACAAACCCGCCACCGCAGTGGCCAACACAGGCAGGAGCATTGCACCCACTGCCGTGGACTGCTCCCGCTGTAGAGATGACGGTATACAAAACCTGCCACCGCAGTGGCCAACACAGGCAGGAGCATTGCACCCACCGCCGTGGACCGCTCCCGCCGTAGATGACGGCATACAAAACGCCGCCACCGTAGTGGCCAACACAGGCAGGAGCATTGCACCCACTGCTGTGGACCGCTCCCGCCGTAGATGATGGTATACAAACCCGCCACCGCAGTGGCCAACACAGGCAGGAGCATTGCACCCACCGCCGTGGACCGCTCCCGCCGTAGATGACGGTATACAAACTTGCCACCGCAGTGGCCAACGCAGGCAGGAGCATTGCACCCACCGCCGTGGTCCACTCCCGCCAGAGACGCACACTTGCACCCACTGCTTCTAGCAGCAGACCGCAAAGCCGGAGCTCTGCACCCACCGCCGTGGGCAGCTCCCGCCAGAGACGGTCATTCACACAAGCTGCTATTACAGTGGACTGCTCTAAGCCGGAGCCCTGCACCCACCGCCGTGGACCGCTCCCGCTAGAGACGCACACTCGCACCCACTGCTTCTAGCAGCAGACCGCAAAAGTCGGAGCTTTGCACCCACCGCCGTGGACAGCTCCCGCCAGCGACGGTCGTTCACACATGCTGCTATTACAGTGGACTGCTCTAAGCGGAGCTCTGCACCCACCGCCGTGGACCGCTCCGCTAGAGACGCACACTCGCACCCACTGCTTTTAGCAGCAGACCGCAAAGCCGGGCTTTGCACCCACCGCCGTGGACAGCTCCGCCAGCGACGGTCGTTCACACATGCTGTTATTACAGTGGACTGCTCTAGCCGGAGTACTGCACCCACCGCCGTGGACCACTCCCACTAGACGCGCCACGCACCCACTGCCTTCAGCAGCAGACTGCAAGCAGGAGCATTGCACCCACCGCCGTGGACCGCTCCGCTGTACATGACAAACATACAAACCCGCCACCGCTGCGGCCAACACAGGCAGGAGCATTGCACCCACCGCCGTGGACCGCTCCCGCCGTATACGACAATATACAAACCCGCCACCGCGGTGGGCAAACAGGTAGTAGGAGCATTGCACCCACCGTGCGTGGACGCTCCGCTGTACCGCGACAATATACAAACCCGCCACCGCAGTGGCCAACACAGGCAGGAGCATTGCACCCACCGCTGTGGACCGCTCCCACTGTAAATGACATTATACAAAACCTGCCACCGCAGTGGCCAACACAGGCAGGAGCATTGCACCCACCGCCGTGGACCGCTCCCGCCGTAGATGATGGTATACAAAACCCGCCACCGCAGTGGCCAACACAGGCAGGAGCATTGCACCCACCGCCGTGGACCGCTCCCGCCGTAGATGATGGTATACAAAACTTGCCACCGCAGTGGCCAACACAGGCAGGAGCATTGCACCCACCGCCGTGGACCGCTCCGCCAGAGGCGCACACTCGCACCCACTGCTTCTAGCAGCAGACCGCAAAGCCGGAGCTTTGCACCCACCGTGCGTGGACAGCTCCGCCAGCGACGGTCGTTCACACATGCTGCTATTACAGTGGACTGCTCTAAGCCGAACATTGCACCCACCGCCGTGGACCGCTCCCGCTAGAGGCGCTCACTCGCACCACTGCTTCTAGCAGCAGACCGCAAAAGTCGGAGCTTTGCACCCACCGCCGTGGACAGCTCCCCGCCAGCGACGGTCGTTCACACATGCTGCTATTACAGTGGACCGCTCTAAGCTGGAGCATTGCACCCACCGCCGTGGACCGCTCCCGCTAGAGACGCGCACATTCGCACCCACTGCTTTAGCAGCAGACCGCAAAAGCGGAGCTCTGCACCCACCGCCGTGGACAGCTCCGCCAGAGACGGTCGTTCACACATGCTGCCATTACAGTGGACCGCTCTAAGCGGAGCACAGCACCCACCGCCGTGGACCGCTCCGCAAGAGACGCTCACATGCACCCACTGCTTTTAGCAGCAGACCGCAAAAAGCCGGAGCTCTGCACCCACCGCCGTGGACAGCTCCTGCCAGAGACGGTCGTTCACATATGCTGCTATTACAGTGGACCGCTCAGCCGGAGCCCTGCACCCACCGCCGTGGACCGCTCCTGTAAGAGGCGCTCACTTGCACCCACTGCCTTTAGCAGCAGACCACAAAAGCCGGAGCTTTGCACCCACCGCCGTGGACAGCTCCGCCGGAGACGGTCGTTCACACATGCTGCTAATACAGTGGACCGCTCTAGCCGGAGTACTGCACCCACCGCCGTGGACCACTCCCGCTAGAGACGCCACAACATTTTCATGCCCACTCTCCTACACCTACATAATATCATCCTAATACCATTCCAATTTCAACTAACATATCCATGCTCTTCCTCCTTTCTAGCTAAGCCAGTAGCTTTTTTGGGGTCGCTACACGTGTTTTCGGCTGCTGTCTTAATTGGCTTTTTGGGGGGCACTCAGGGATCGGGTCGGACACCGAGTCCTGTCCGCTTTCACGGACAAGAGGAAAAACTCTGGACTCGGTAGTCCACCTAGTTCCGAGCCCTCTCCTGACAGCTCGCCAAACACGCTTACTTTTTACCGTTACTATGATTAATTATACGTAAGTGCGAACTCGTGAAATGATGTTTAGCTATAAACAAATTTCGGGAGGAGCACGCACTGATAATTAACGCGGCTGGCTTCTCGTTTCCTAATCACGCAATTATCCAACCAGAGCAAGAGAAGCCTACTATAAATTCGCACAAGCTTCTTACCTCGATATCTCGTTTCCGAGCATCCCTCCACCACCCCAATCTCCATTCCTCCTAGTTCTACTACTCCCTCTCGGGGCACTCAGGGATCGGGTCGGACACGAGTCCTGTCCGCTTTCACGGACAAGAGGAAAAACTCTGGACTCGGTAGTCCACCTAGTTCCGAGCCCTCTCCCTGACAGCTCGCCAAACACGCTTACTTTTTACCGTTACTATGATTAATTATACGTAAGTGCGAACTCGTGAAATATACATATTTTAAATAAATATATGATGCATGTGTGTGTCTTTACATATGAATAATAAATATACACAGTACATACACATATATTATGCAAGCAAAAACTTCTCAAGCTCAAGGATTTTCAGCGCAGTAAACGTGTTAAACGTGATTGTATAATAGCAGACCCTAAACAAGCTACATGGTTTGTGCTATCTCAAAGGTGTGGGCAAAAATGTAATGCTTTAAAGTAAGAGATTTGTTCAAATCCCCAATCCCAAGTGTGCTTGCCTTAGCAAAAACCACTCACGAGCAAAGCAAGTGTACTTCCTGGCAGACAGTTCGTGATATACCACATAAATACGTAAAATGAAAGATCATGACATACGGATGTGGCATGATAAGACCATCTTGTCCTTATGTCCCTAATTAGAGCATTAAATAAAACGGCTCATCTAAACGCATCTGTCACCATCCAATCACTAGTGATTACACAAAGCCAAGTTCAGATAAGCGCAAAGCAACAGTTCGAAACGTTTCCCTTGAGGTGTTCCTTTCAGCGGAGAACTGATTGCTGATCTATACTGCTGTACGGTGCATTAGTGCATGCTGACATTGATGCAACTGAACAGCACATGTGGATGTTAGACGTTATTTGCCAAAAGCTGTGCATGAGATAAACAACAGATGGCCACGTTTGTATGCAGTCGCGCCTCGCTTGTTTTATTTACCATTGAACACACCCCCGATCATCAGGCTTTGCTTCCATGAAGTATTTATTCTCTCCTGAATGGTAGAGATGCATAACAAATTGTCCTCTAAAGACAGGGAGTTGGCATGTGGCGGCTCGAATGACACCTTGTTTATCTGTCTGCGTTGCGAGTGTGAAACTCAGTTCTTGGTAGAGGGACAGAACTGCTCTGATAAAGCTGTTGAGGATGAAAGCGATCAGATGGTGCAGGTTTGGGACAGCTATCAAAGATTGCATGGAATGGTTTGACAAGCCAGGTTTCTGCTGTGTTGATGTATTTCCTATTGAAACAGGATGTTGGGGTGAGGTATATTGATTTGCTGACGTGCCTCTGAGTGCTGGATGAGTCATCAATATTTTTGGTTTGTTTTACTGGAGGAGAAAGAGTCTACGTCTGTTTCATCTGGAAAACATCTGCTGCGTGCAGACACCTGAGAGGATGTCAGTTGTACATACATAATCATCTTATAGACATCTAATAGATGTCTATCTGATAAGAAACATCCTATAGACATACTGCAGATGAGAAAGAAACTCGAGACAAAATTTAAGTTGACCAAAAAGTAAAAAAAAAAAGTTTGTTTTCAGTCAGAAATAGTTGTAAGTAGTTTTTAAAAGCTTAAAGTTGATACATAGATAGATAGATGGATGGATGCTAAGGAGCTCAGAGTGGGTCGCTAGGGTATTCTAGGTGGTTGCCAGGATACTTGGAGTGGTTGCTATGACGGATGATAAGGCAGTTGCTAATTTGTTGCTATGTGTTTGCTAAGGTGTTTCTATGCAGTTGCTATGGTTCCTTGAGTGGTTGATAAGGTATTGATAAGCAGTTACTAAGGTAATCGGGGTGGTTGCTCGGCAGATAGGGTACTTTGGGTGGTTGCTAGAGTGTTGCTATGCAGTTTCTTTGGTAATCAGGGTGGTTGCCAAAGTCTTGACAGAGTACACAGGGTGGTTACTAGGTTAGTTTGGATAGATAGATGTCTCTTTGATGTATGTATGATATCAGGGAAATTTTTCTGAACCCTAAGCCAATCTCTGATTCTAACCATATTACATATATTACATTACATGTAAGTAATAGTTAAGTAATAGCCGATTACTCAGTACAGTAAAGACTAGATCAGCACCTATTATTTCAAGTAAGTATTACTTGTTTAATATTGTAAAGCTGTTTTGACACTATCTGCATTGTAAAAAACACAATAAATAAAGTTAACTTGATTTGTACAACTTAAAATAAAGTGTAACACCATATGGTAAATCTACATTAACAACAACATTCTAAAACCAAGACTGTAGATATAAAAAGACAGTTCACTCCTGTTATGAATGGAAGGAACTGCAACACGCAATATAGCACTGTCTGAATAAAACTGCATGCGTGAAGGGGCTGAAAGAAGCTTTTTAATGGAATTTGAGCATGAAACAGTATTCAAAGGGCAGATCATTTCAAATGTTTTAGTGATCTGAAATATGTAATTTAATTGTGAGTTCAGTAAGCAGTTTCTATTCACTTAGATATAACTTGATCTTGGATGCTAGAAATAGCCACCCAGAGGCATTGCAAATATGGCCAACATATGACTTTCCTTGAAAGGAACTTTGCTAAAATCTATTCAAAACACATTCGTAAACTCATAGTTTAATGATAAAAATCACATTGAACACATTAGTCACTGCATAGCCACATGCTAAAATCTACGCTGAACATATTAGCAACCTTATAGAAACGTGGTAAAATCCACACAGTACACGTTAGTCTTTTGTTCTTCTCTTAAACTGTGTTTCTTCACTGGTAATTAGAGCTGGTCAAAAACCGCAGTTACATTTTTCATTCTTGCCATGTCTGTGATCGCAGGAGGGTCTCGGGAACAGCATCAGGCTGGATAATCTTTCAAAACCTTGCTCACTTCCTGCCAGACGAGAGGGTAACGAGGCCCAAAACAGTGGCAGAGAGGGAGACAAATTGGACAAACAGCTGGGCTTCAAGAGAGCAGGATGTGTGTGTCGAGAAGAGGACAGCTGGGGAGGTACACGTGAAATTGGCAGCGGGGAATGTCATGAACTAGATTGGAGTGATAATTTCTTCCTTCATGCCACAACATCCTGAAACAAATCCCAATGTTTCTGTATAAATAGCAATTTGTTATATTTCTGCACATTTTGTATGTTCAAACGGGCATTGTATCTAAGGAACATTTCATAGCTCATTGAAACGTAATGGAATTCTTTACGGTTTAATTCATCCTTTCTCAGATGTTCCTCCTAACTGATTATGAAAAAGGCACAAATGAGATGATATTGGAAAGAACATGGATACTGTTTATAAAGGTCTCGTGTGAACAACAGCTCAGCTAGGGCAGGAAATCCTCATTAATCAGCTATTCCAACCAATCACAAGGTCAAATCAGTATCTGACCAATCAGGTCGCTGGTGTGTTCAATGTAGGTATTAGCTTAACATAATCAGATGCAAAATTCACTTTACTTTTTAAATTCACTTTACACTTTTAAGTTGTTTGAACATAAATGTGTTTTGGAAGTGTGTGTACACACCCATCCTATAATAATAAAATTGTTTAAAAACTTCCTTTCTCAAATCAGGCTGTTGGCACAATGACATAGTTTTGCACAGGCCCCTCCCACGAAAGTTGATTGACAAGACCATCTAACCTTAGACCCGTCTTGAGTGAGTCTGTCATTGTGTCAACTTCGGTGCACAGGAAGACAAAACCGTCTCCGGTAAAGTAATCTAGGTGTTTTATTTTTGGATGTAATTATGAATATAGCAGTCGTCATTTATTGCCAACATTTGAGCCACCGAAGACGGAGAGGATTGCTTTTTGAAGGAAACGCACAGATCCCCAGTCTCAATAAATGCATCTGTTTACGTAAATCATTTGTGGTCCAGCTTCATCTCCTTCATTCATTCATTCATTCATTCAGCTTGAGTACAAGGGTTTTTACGAATCTTTGCCAATCGCCTTACTAAATAATTTGCTAGTTAACAAGTTTTAGAGAACAGCTCCTCACCCCACAGAAGAGAGGGGCGGGGTCAGCAGAGCTCATTAGCATTTAAAGCAACATGGACTAGAATGGCTTGCTGACAACAGAGCTGATTTTGACAGGGTAAAGAAGGTGTTTTTTACACTGCTGTTGAGAAATTTGAACCAAAGTATGTTATATATTTTTCATTAAGACCCTAAAGAATCATATCAACCTGTGAAAAAAAGAGCACCCAATGACCCTTTTAAGATAAATGAAAGTTCCTACAAAGTAGCACTAAATTAAATTTTACAATTTTAAAACAGCGAATCTGTTCTGCCACATTTAGGACATCCCACAGAGCACAAGGGCTCATTAACCAGAGGAATTCTTGAAGTGTAAGGCATATAGTGTCCAGAGAGAATCCTATGAGTGAGTAAGTATATAATTTTAAAAGTGCTTTATGGAGTAAAGAGAAGAAAACTGTTTATATAAAGAGCGCTTAATCTCTGAGGAGCATGAGGACTACTCATGTGAGAAGTACGAGACTGTGTCTTTCTCTCTTTTCCCTTCCGTTTTCTAAAAATGATCCTTCTAACCTTCATGGAATTTGAAAGCTAGCCAGCATAATTTAATCAATTTGCATCTATAATGGTGGAAAGCAGCTTTGATCTTAATGCGGGCAAGTTATGAGGCGCTTAGAGTTATTGTTGCTTGACTGAAGAATCCTGGTCTAGACACCTAATATTAATGATATCAAGGTTTTAAAAGAGAAAAAAACATGCTTCCCACCTGTTCAAGTCAAGTCACCTAGTCACCAAATCGACGATACTGACTACAATAACTTTCATTGTCTGCTTTTTTCTTTTTGGTTTTCAAGGGCTTGTTCTTTCTTTGATTAGTTATTAAAACTGAATGGATCTGGAGTGCTCAGTTAATTTTTTGATACTTAAAGGGTACTAAAAGCATATTGATATTGTATTGATCTAAGGTTGTAACTGTGCAACAGCTGGGTATATTGACACAAAACTTATATATCATAATTATAATGCTTTGCCCCAAACCCTATCAATTCAGTCATGGCACCACCTATTGGTTATAAGTTATACTGTGACTATTCAACCATATTTCCTTAACTATTTTTTTAAGGATTCAATATTGAATCAAATGTAAAGGAGCTATTTCCTTTTTAGGATGTAGCATGGCCTTTAAAGTGAAAACCCATTTTTAACCCTGCAATCTAAAGTATTTTTTCAATGTTAACGTTTTATGCATTGAAGAAACAATTCCAATAAAGAGTTTTGATATCAAAATACTCAAGTATTGGGACTGTTTTACATAACATACCATGTGGTTTATGGTTAATTTTCAGCACATTCATTGTCAACTTCTGAGAATGTTCTAGGAAGCAGCACCACACTGCTCAAATGTTCAGTGTGAATGCTGGAACCTGTTATGTGGGCCTAAAATTACACGGCAAATGCAAAAAGTGTGAGATGATTATGTGTACTTTCTTTTCTTTGAAATTCTTGGACAGATTTTACCATCATTAATGCAGCACAAGTATGGGATTCACTCATACAGAACTTATTCACTTGTATGTATTATATATTCCGTACACAACTCTCTATGGTGTTTCGAATGCTAATGAATCCTAATATTTGTTTGAAACTGTTGCATAGTTTTGATTGCGTGAACATCATTCGCTATGACACATCGTTCATCTTTATTGCTGATGCATCAGGCTTCCAGAATGTTTCAAATAATTATGTTAAGAATTTCAGTTCAGATAAATCTTGCACAGATTTTTTTTCTTTTGTCCAACTGATGACTTTTGCATTTTAAAACCGATGAGTATTCATTTTGTCATTTGTGCAGACATTGGCCTTGAAACTACTTTTTGTGCTTCTCTAACCGTCATTCAAACCTGTGTAACCTTTTACAACAAAGCACTCAGAAGAATTGGAAGAGAAATGAAGACCTGCGGACCTTTCAAGCCCTTGAGCGCTATGGACTACAGATGATCTTTACATTAAAAAGGGGCTTGAATGAGCTCATGCATTTCAATACCATAGGGAGGAAGACAGACAGAATGGCAGATGAGATAAAGAGGTCAATTCTCGCCTAAGGTAAGACAAATGGAAGCTGTTTTAAAGTTTGATATGTTCATATATGACAATGGCTCTGTAATGGACGCTATATGAATTTTTAGAGGGCTGTGTATTTTTTTCAACCAGCAATGGATTTCCAAAAAAAAGAAAAGAAAAAAAAAACACAATTTCTAGGGACATTCAGTGAATCATACACCATCCTGATGTTACATCATTTCTGAAACATATGCTCGAGTGTAAAAGATGTTCCCAAATTGAGCTAATTATTAATATGTGGTCCATACCCGGAGAAAAATGTGATTTTTATTCTGTTGTTTGATACTCACCCTGTCTGGAAGTTCTCAGAGCTTCAGTTCCCGATGAAGAAATCACCACAGGCAACCCCAAAACCAAGAGAAACATTGCTTTGAATGAAAAGGAGATGTGAGGTATAAACTCAGCCTTGGACTTTTTTATATTTTAATGTGAAGTTTGTCTTTTCTCTGGCAAAAGAGGATCCAACTGTTTTAAAACAGGTGTCCTGAATTGCCCCGTCTGCTGTTGGTCAAATAAACCGATAGCCCTGCCCCCAAACCCACGCCATTGGTTGAACTAATGTTGCTATGCTGAGCTAGACACAATTTTCAAATAAACAAAGAATTATTTTTTTAAATACCAGAGTCTGCGTCCCTGCTATAGTAGTGAAAAACAGTATACAAAAATGGTAGTCTGTACAAATTCATAGTGTTGGGGAAAAAAAGTACCTGGATGACCTACTTCACTACTTTTGGCAAAATATATGTGTGTATCCGAAATACCCCATTAGACCTTTGGAGCTGTGAATGGCAGTGAAGAGGCACAACTGATGTCATATAACAATGACAACATTGCAGATGTAGTATATGTAAATTTCATTCTCACTGCGCAGAACACATTAACTGTCATAAAGTAAGTTCTTAATTAACTGTAGTACATACTCAGACACTACATGCCATTTTCGCAGCTAGCATGTTTACACTTCTTGAAGAAATCAACTTACTTACAGTTATGTTTAGTATATAACAATAGGAAAGGAAAACTATTTTCACTTTAAAAAAGATGAGTGCTAATGTTAATTAGTGCCACTTGCTTGTTGTCGTTTTCGCATCAGTCTTCGCGTTAATCGGAATCACACACCAAACTTTATACATTCTGATTCAAAGAAATGACTTCTTGTCTGTGCTTTGTGTTAGATCTAACTGTGCACTGGTACAGATATCCCGCTTGTCTGCCTTGTACTGCACCAAGAACCATTGTGAGCATGAGGAGAATATATTTGCATGAAATTAAACAATTGGAGGACGGATCAAAACATATTACACTGCTAGCAGTTAGTGTTAGGTAATTACTTTCAAGAGTGTGGGAAGGGGATGAGGGGCAGATGGTTATGTTTTTAATTTGAATGAGACTGATTAAGTTTCCATAACTTAAATGAAATGGCTTGTTTAGTCATCTGCGCAGAGAAAATGTTTCAGTCACTGTCATTCCATATTGTATTCACACCTCACTGTAATAATTACAGAAGCTATACTTTACACAATAATGTGATCCTTAGCTTATGATGCTCAACATGAGACCATTTTTGCAAACCGAGGAGGTCAGTAAAATTTGAAGAAAACAACCCAGAGTCACGGAAAATTGTACCTGTGGTGACCTTTCTGCTGTTTATTTTCAAATGAGTCATCTACTTGCAAGTACAATCTTAAAACACTTTATTTTAAGTAGTTTATGCCTGTTTAATATTCTGTAATTTTAATGTAATGAGAAAGGTATTACTTGTATTCAAGCTGTGTACTATTGGGTTAAATCAAAGGTGCAGCTAGATAAGGTTTACAGTATAGATACACATGAAGTACACTTAAGTACAATCATGATACACTTTATTTTAAGTAGCTTATGTCTGTGTACTTTAATAATTTATAATTACATTGTTACATGTGTTGCACACTTTATGCAATCGTTTGGTTAGCTGTGTAACAGACTGTTACATGTGTAACAGTAGCAGCCTATTATATCTATATAATTATAAACTGTTAGTACAAACTGCTCCACAACTTGGTAAATATATTTTGTTTTATGCAAGTACAACAGCTACTACCAAGTATTACTATGTAATTACCCTGTATTATAGACAACTTAAAATAAAGCGTTACCGAATCTGCAGTTAATTGTATTTTTTAGTGTAATGTTTTTTGTTTAATTGCAAACATATAAGTATAGAGGCATGATTTTCCACAGAGCCTTGGGAGGAAGTGATCTGTAAGCATTCTGTTTCCTCTCAATAGGAGTAGCTCAGCTTGACACCTTGTTTGCAAGCCATTTTGTTTCAGTAATTTGACATATTTTTGGTATTCAACAGAAAAAAAGGATAGCTGGATTTGATTTTAACCACTGGAATGTGTTGCAGGGGTTCTCAACTGCTCAGTGCTAATGAGCACAAAATATGTGCCTTCTTGCCTTTGTTAAATATTCCTTTGTGAGGGACCTCAATATAACAGGTGGTTGGAGGGGAGGGCCTAAGAAATAAGAGGGTTTGGTAACAGCCAAGTTGTTTTAGAAGTGGAGAAAATGATTACATTTTAATAAAAGATTGTGAAGACAGCTCTTTCATGATCGAACAAAGAATGTGTATATAGCTGATTTGATTTCACATTGACTTTGAATGATGATAAACAAGAAGGTACACAAAAATGGATCATGGTGATGCCATTTAGACCTTGTTTGGGTGGTATTAGGCATACGACAGACCTCATATTCATGATTACCACAGTCAAATAATCTTATCTGTAATGATGTCTTCAACATATTGTGATAAAACAGTTTTAGACAATGAATGTCATTATAGCCCGACAACGTCTCACATGAAAAGCGCAAGTTAATTTTCCTCGCAAAGTGTGGAATAATGAACTAGTCAGAGATCTTATGTCCCTGAGAGTGATGCTTCATATTGTGTCTGTCTAATGGGCTCCTGTTGCTGTGGAAACAACATTCTTTTTATCTGGATGAATGGAGTTCCATTATATACGTCCCCTTGGTTAGTAAGTCCACCAACACCAAGAGAGAGGTTTTACAAAAAATAACAATAATAACAAAAGAAAAATATGAAAAAAGGAATTGCAAGGTTGAATTCTTTTCTGCCTCACTAGGTAAGGCCAATGAAATATGTCAAAACAGGACTATAAAACAAGAGCTACAAAGTGAAAAAGACAAGGACAAAGAAAACGGGAAAAACAAGAACTTATTGAGCCATTAACGTCAAACTAAATATAAAGCGCTATATCTGTCCATTTTTCAGAATCACTTTGCCGTGGGAGCAAAGGTGAGTGAACGCGTGGCCGGGGGCGTTCTGTGAAACAGCTTTCATTTAGAAATGAAAGGATAAATGAGTATTTCCTTTCTTTTTGTTCAGTGTGCACTCATTTGAAGTTTCTCAAATCTCTAATGACGCACAAGGGGTGAACGGCAGTAAATCATTATCTGCTGCATGGGGTCATTTAATTGTTTAAATGTTTCCACTACAGGTTTGATCAAAAGAACTAAAAAGACTCGTATATACACATGAAAGAGGAAGAAGCGGCAATCCGAGCCGTACAGCTCCAAATCGTCGACCGCGATTCCAAGTTTGTTACCGGATATTACCAGCCACATGAAAGGGGAAGAAGAAAGCTGCGATGAGAGACGTCCAGCTCAACAGCCGTGATACCAGGTACTCTGGGTGTAGCCGCTCTCCACACTCACGCTAGTGCTACGCCAACAACCATGTGCAGGATGCACAATATTGCACCATGCGCCATTTAGCTGATTTGAGAGGAAGTTATGAGGTGCTCGTGCTTTCCGTGGCATCACCCAGAAAATAAATAACGCAACAAACGCACTGCATATGCAAGTGGAGCTGGGGAGGAAGGAGGGTTTGTAAAACACTGCAACTGCTAAAGTACTAAAACACTGAGCAGTGAGCTCATTGGCTGCTGATAGTTTCATGATAGAACTTTTCATAACTTTGCTACCGGGGTAATTTAGTCATGTTCGAAGTCTAATGTTTTAAAAATGTGTTCAGAATTTAAGTCATGTAGTGCATTCCAGCTTTTACCAGTCTAAGGAACATCATCCCACAAGACGGCACGATAGACCAATCAGAATCGAGTATTCCAGAGTGTTGCCTAACAACAAACAAAACGTAATGAAGTATTGCCATGCATCAGCTGAACCTGATGGATTATGTATGCTTCAGTGTAAGATATAGCAGATGTTAAGGGATGTGGCAACAAGAAATTATAACAAGAATATTAAAACAACTTTAAGTGGTGTCTTTTGAGACATTTTATACCCAATACTGGTTTTATCTTGTTACATCGGTTGATTTGCATTTCCTGAAGGAAATTCAAGAGCTTGCAAATCAATAGTTAAGGTAAGAGTAAAATTTTTATGCTTTGGTTATATCTAAATAAAGTGCTGCTATAGTGTGGTTGAAATGTGAGCCAAGCTTTCCTGGAAGGCTAATTTCACTGGAGAAAGCAATAGTATGGATAGAGGATTCATTTTGTATCTGACAGCAGTGGTGTGAAGTTAAAAATGCCTTGATGGGTTTGTTTCTTACAAACATGCAGGTTTTCACTTCAGAAGATGTTAAAAGATGGACTGGAGTGATGTGGATTACTCTTGGATTGTTGTGATGTTCTCCTTCTGACGGCACCCATTCACTGCAGTGGATCCATTGATGAACAAGCGACATAAGGCTAAATTTCTCAAAATCTTTTCTGAGGAAGAAACAAACTCTGGATAACCTGAGGTTGAATATATGCTAAGCAATTGTAATTTTCATGAAAACTATTCCTTAAAGAGACCCTGGCTAATTGAACATACTATATTGAACAAGAACAAACTCCAAACAGGAATATCAATACATTACTGATTTGTTAGTGCTATAAAGATGAATGTCTGATGGCTTTGCTTAGGCATTTATTTAAAAATACTTTGACATACAGTATTGATTTTAATGTTCTTGGAAAACCAGTTTATGATCTGAAGGGCATAGCAGTCAGCTATACATTGTTGCAGGGTCAATGCGATGAGTTTTCCTCTGCAGGGCTAAGTAACATTAATAATTCAGTTAAACAGGGAGAAGAGTTATACGTTTTGCAGTGGTTAAACCTTTAGTTAGAATAAAATATAAATGAAGCTGTATTTTAGGGATTGGCTTATAAAGGATTTTTGGAAATCTCCTGAATGTCTCTGGTAAGGGGAAGCCTATCAATTACACTTATGATGAAAAGACTGGGGAATCATAAGGGACCATGAAAAGACTAGAATACATATGTCTGTAGCCTTTAGAACATAATCATATAGTACATAATCAACATAAATGATGTAATGGTTAACGTGACAGCTGCTGTGCTCATTGAGAACCTCATGAGGTTTTAGTCTGGCTTGCATCCAGATTCTTTGTCATTGCATCTTACATATTTATTGTATATTATATGTGTCAAACCTTTAGACATTCATCATTTTTTGGATTTCTTAGAATGTCAATGTGGCTATATTAACAACAACTGTTTATATATATATATATATATATATATATATATATATATATATATATATATATATATATATATATACTGTATATATATATATATATATATATATATATATATATATACTGTATATATATATATATATATATATATATATATATATATATATATATATATATATATATACAGTTGTTGTCAAATGATTTATATCCACAATAAAAGTTATATAAAAATAAGTTATGTTTATATTTGAAATGAATATATCTGATTTAATATTGGATTTGAAAGGGTAGGAAAAACATTCTGCAAAAAAACGAATTCGAACACTGGTTGATCATGTCAAAACAACTTAACACATGCTTCATTATCTGCGGCACTTCATTAGGCCTATTAGCACTGCCACAAACATTCACAAGCATGAAAATACATCTTTCATTTTATAAAGCTAAATGCTCACTAAAAACTGAGTCATCATGTTTAATAACTCATCATTTTCTTCATTTTCAGACCCAGAACTCACACGAAAACAAGAGGCGAGATTTATCAAAAGAACCAATCACAACTAATTATAGCACGATGGAAGCATTGCCTTCTCTCACGTAATTTTCCTATTTAAGAGAAGTCACGGCAGGCTTTGGGGTCTCTGTAGAAAGTCTATAGACCGAAGGAGGCACACCTCCACTGTAACTTTACCTGCAGGTGTCGCTTTTAGACTTTCAATAACATATTTAGTAGTATTTTTCCTTAGACGTTATAGGTAAGGTAACAACGTGCAGTAAACAATAAAACTGTTTGCAGTGCAAACCAGTGTTTTCATAATTAAGATAATAGGTTAAAATAGCACCACCAATTTTCAATATCAAGTAGCCAAACAATCTACAGCTAAAAATAGCTGGCTGTGGATGAGACCGGAAGTTAGACCCATAGAATGGTGCTCATTTTTATGTCAAGAAAAAATGTGGATACAGCCTGTGAAATTAAAACCCACCAAAAATCGGGTAAAATTCGGCTGTGGCAGGTAACGCTGTCAAATTACTAGCCAATTTGGGTAAGTTTATGCAACTTCGAGTGCTCCTGTC
Source organism: Puntigrus tetrazona (assembly GCF_018831695.1). Taxonomy (NCBI): domain Eukaryota; kingdom Metazoa; phylum Chordata; class Actinopteri; order Cypriniformes; family Cyprinidae; genus Puntigrus; species Puntigrus tetrazona. The sequence goes on from NC_056704.1 coordinate 23,569,883, forward strand.
TGCTGAGAGGTTTGTGTGTTTGTAGCTCTGTGTAGCTTCGCTCTTCTATTTAGCACTCTCTGTTCTTTATAGCAATCAAATATAACTTAATTATCTACATACTACTGATACTATCAAACTAATCTAACAAATTTGACTGTTGATCGTGAATCTAAAACCGTGCAGTGCACTAACACTTGCTTCACAGACCTGTCATTGCTTTCTTTTTCTTTTCCGTTTCATTTGTCCCTCGTGCTTGTTCGCTCCGTTTTTTTTACAAGCTCATCAAACAACAATGGTAAGCAAATCTTCCATCACTCACAGTGAATAAATGGTTTCTCCTTACATTGTCACTTGTACCGTTTGCCACATGTATAGTTTATGTCTCTCTGTCGGCGATAAGGGATTCATATGTGATAAATGCAGGGAAATAGCTAGGCTGACAGAAAAGGTTTGAAAATTAGAGACATGCATCCAAACATTAATTGAAGACAGTAGGAACGTGAGGGCTGTAGATGCTTACTGGGGTGATGAGATTCACAGCAGACTGCTGGGTCTCAATGGCTGGATGTCTAAGTGGTGCCCACAGAATAACATAGGTTTCATAGACAATAGTTTCTGGGGCAGATCTGACCTGTTGAAGAGAGATGGTCTTCATCCCTCCTGGGGTGGTGCCGCTCTTCTCTTGAGAAATATGGCATATAGTCTTCGAGTTCACACTTGACTAACTAGGGCCCAGGTCAGGAAGCAGACAGACTGTTTAAACCGACCGTCTGCTAGCTGCCTCACGTCACAGAAGGCAGTTAATTCTCAGCACATAGAAGCTCTTTCACCTAGATATCACAAAATAGAGACTGTGTCTGTTCGCCCGAATTAGAATAAACAGAAAACGTCCAAACCAAATTTAAAGCGACAATTTAATTGATGTTCAACAAATAAAATCTGTTTATAATACAGAGCAAATTATAAAACTTGACTTGCTGAATATCAGATCCCTTTCTACAAAAGCACTTTATATAAATGATTTGATCAATGATCAGAATCTAGATTTGCTCTGTCTGACAGAAACCTGGCTAAAACCAGGTGAATGCATTACCTTAAATGAGTCTACCCCTCCAAAATTAGTGCTATAAAAATTAGCCACATCTAAAAGGTAAAGGGGGAGGAGTTGCTACAATTTATAACAATATTTTCAGTACTTCTCAGACGGCAGGCTTTAAGTATAACTCATTTGAGGTTATGGTGCTGCACATAACATTATCTATAGAAACACAGGCTAGTGATAAATCCCCTGTCATGTTTATACTGGCTACTGTATACAGGGCACCACACAGACGTTATTAAAGAACTTGCTGATTTTCTAACTGAGTTAGAACTGGCTGCAGATAAAGTCTTTTAATATCTATGTTAATAATGAGAAAAATGCATTAGGATTAGTTTTCTTAGACATTCTGAATTCTGTTGGGGTTAGACAACACGTGTCAAGACCTACTCATTGTTGAAATCATACTCTAGATCTAATACTGTCATATGGAATTGATGTTAATGTAGTTGAAATTCTTCAGCTAAGTGATGATATTTCAGATCACTATCTACAGTCTACTGGTTTTCCTTAAGGTTTTTTTTTCCATGGATCAGGTTTTGGTTACAGATAGATTACAAAGGTCGTCTCTACATTTAATAACAAAATGGTTGAATCTTGTCAATCTTGTCACATCGCTATCATTGTGTTCTCCTATTTGGTACTGTTCAGTGCTTTGATACAATCTATATTGTTACAAGCGCTATGTAAATAAAAGTGATTGAACACAAATCTGCACAGGCTTAGTGCAAATACTGAACTTGTGAGACATGACCTTATAGAGTATATTGCAAAACCAAACACAATCCACCAAACAAAAGCAACACTTTTTGTTTTTTTCCTATTTCTCTCAAATATTGTTCAGAAATCTGTCTAAATCTGTGTTAGTGAGCCCTTTCCTTTGCCAGGATAACACTTCCACCTCACAGTTGTGAGATATCAAGATGCTGATTAGACAGCATGATTATTACACAGGGTGGATTAGGCTGGCCACAATAAAGGGCCACTCTAAAATGTTCAGTTTTATCACACAGCACAATGCTACAGATGTTGCAAGTTTTGAGGAGCGTACAACTGGCATGCTGACTGCAGAAATGTCCTCTAGAGCTATTGCCCGTGAATTGACTGTTCATTTGCCTACCATAGACCATCTCCCAATGCGTTTCAGAGAATTTGGCAGTATATCCAACTGGCCTCACAACTGCACACCACGTGTAACCAGTCCAGGACCTCTGCATCCAGCATCTTCACCTCCAAGATCGTCTCCAGACCAGCCACCCGGGACAGCTGCTGTAACAATCGGGTTTGCATAACAAAAGAATTTCAGAAACCATCTCAGGAAGCTCATCTGCATGCTTGTCATCCTCATCAGGTCTCGACCTGAGTGCAGTTCGTCGTCAGAATCGACTTGAGTGGGAAAGTGCTCACATTCGATGGCATCTGGCACTTTGGAGAGGTGTTCTCTTCACAGATGGCATGTAGGGTGTCGTGTGGGTGAGCAGTTTGCTAATGTCAACGTTGTGGATAAAGTGGCCCATGGTGGCGGTATGGTCAGGCATATGCTATGGACAATGAACACAGGTACATTTTATTGATTAGCGCACAGAGATACCGCCAGAACGAGATTCTGAGGCCCATTGTTGTACCATTTATCCACAACCATCACCTCATGTTGCAGCATGATAATGCATGGCCTCACGTTGCAATTACCAGAAGCTGAAAACAGCCCAGTTCTTGCATGGCCAGCATACTCACCAGACATGAGTATTGAAGAAATAGGCCATCACTCACTTACAAACACTGACGTGCTGCCTCCTAATGGAGATTGTACTTTCACATTTAAAGTATTTTTGGATTTTGAAATATTTGTATTCAACATTACATGTTTTAAATATCCTGAATTAGCTGAACTAACACCTGTAAATCCAAATGCAACTTTATATGCAACTTCTGCAAAGATTCATTTTCTTGATACTGATTTCATTTGTTCAATAACAGAATAGAATTTGACTGATTTTAGAATAGCCCATCCTGAACGAATCCTCTAAGCGCCACAAAATTAAGTGAGCACATGTGAGAGATGATTCGAAATAAGGTTACATAACATAATTTAGAAATGATTACTTATGAAAAATATCAATAGGTACCAATGAAAAATATCATATTACTGAAATAGAATGTTTGAAAAAAACTAATGAACTAATGAATCTACATAGAGCATCCAAACACACACACACACACACACACACACACACACACATTAATGCATTGCATGGATGGTCTATTTCCAGTTTCTTTCTAGCCCTGATTATGATATAAAGCTTTTTATGATCCGGACACACACAGTGTGAACTCATTATTCTATAACTGGAGGGAAGTCTTCTTGGTAAATAAAAGTGAATGTTTTTGAACGCTTTTTCCTTTCTCTGTTCACTAACTTTGTTTACTTGTTAAATATGTTCCAAGGCTGTGTGTGGCCTCCTGGTTGGGAATGAAGTATTTCTGAATTACGAGTGCGTCTTCATGTAATAATTTCAGTAATTATCACAATCAAACATTTTCTCGTTCTGCTCTCTTGTTACTGCATTGTACTTGAGATAATGACGAATTTAATTATGGCCTGCGTAATTGTATATAATTATCAAAGAATTGAACATAAGAACTGGCGGACTTTGCTTGATGTGGCACCGATGACAGAAATCCATTCAAACTAGTTCTTCCACCTTTTTCAACGTTTGCGTTCTGAGCTCAAGTGGCTGATTAAACACCCTCAAACTTCATTGTTTAACTAAAGTGCACCCCATTTTATTGCTAATTAGTAACTACAAATTAGCATATATTAAATGGAAGCAGGTCAGATGGCTGCCCAAATTAACATATTGTTTACTATTCCCGCTTACATCTGTGTAGTGGTGTTGATTTTCTTTCTCCGTTATTAATGTTATGATCTTCATATGTTCAGACGTCAACCAGACTGCATCTTGTTTCGAGGAGCTAAACGGTTCCCACATTCTCAGTTACACAAATTCTGTGTTTTACAAAAATAGCTGTGGGGTATAAAAACAGCTGAGGGAAATAACTCCCTGGTTGATGTGTCTAAAGATACTGCAGCTACACAAAAGCCTAGTCTGCATGAAATGGGTCATTATCACACCTTCCTTCCAAAACGGCTCTGATGCAGCAGATAATAACACACTGATTCAAGTAAATTTGACAAACTAAATAAATATTGCATATGCAACTCAGTGCTTTCGTTGGCGCCATGAAAAAGAAAGTCCTAATTAGTGCCACTGGAACGAATCATGAGCAGAACATGTAATTTCATAGTTTAATTATGGTGTCACAGGGATTTGGATTTGTACTGTGAAGCCCATTTTAATGCATTGGGGACAAGGGGACAACATTATTTGAAATGACTTTTCACAGTGAAAAAAAAGGTTGTGTGTGTCTGTCTGTGTGTGTGTGTGTGTGTGTGTGCAACAGCGTCATATGGCAAGGCTATATAAAAGCAAGCGTGTGTGTGTGTGTGACCTGGTATTACACCTTATGGGGACCAACTGTCCCCACAAGAATAGCAATAGTTTACTTTTGACCTTGTGGTGACATTTTTTGGGTCCCCGTGGGGAAACAAGTTTATAAATCATACAGAATGAAGTAGTTTTGAAAATGTAGAATTGCAGAAAGTTTCCTGTGAGGGGTATATTTAGATGTAAGGTTAGTGTAAGGCAGTAGAATATAGTTTTTATACAGGAGAAAGAAACAGTAAGCCTATGAAACGTGACCATTAAACATAGAAACACAATGTGTGTGTGTGTGTGTGTGTATTTTATATCAGTGTTAATAGTAGTGTTAGTAGCTATCACTGATACACAACAGTTTTGCTAATATTTTGTTCCAAATGTAATTAAATTAATTAATTAAAATTTAGTTAGGTAGTTTTAGTCATTTTGATGTTTTTGTCAGTTGTATGTTTTTTTATTTATTGCTATTTCTTACAGTATGTATAGTTCATGTATTTTCAGTAATTTTAGTAAGTTATTAGTGTTTTTTTATTATTATTGTTTCGTTTTCTGTACTTCTAGTTAAAAAATGAGAAATGTAGCAAAACCAATTAAGTTTGGGCAAACACTTCCTGTTAACTTTGCAGCTTGCTGTGATTTATAGCTCCATATGTTCATAATGGAGCTGTTCATAAAGTTTTATTTCTAACTTAGACTCAAGTATTAAAAATACAGTTCAAAGCACATTTTGGGGGCATTCTAAAATGCTTAAAGTGGTTTAATGTTTTAAAACAGTGATATTGGAGCAACAAATTTAATATAATACATGCTTTAAAATTATTAGGCTAACAACCTATTAATAACCTTATTAATAATATTACTATTAATAAAGCAGAATAGCCTAGTATATGAATGCAACATGCAGCACGCTAAGCTTTTTCTCCCTACAGCAAACGATTAAGGGAACAAAGTATATATTAAAACATTTCATTGCTTTTATTTGAGAAAACGCAAAACATTAAAAACCCATTTATTTTCCCACCTCTGTACGCCTTTAGGGGCCCTGTAGTTTTGTTGATATTTTTATACATTTTTTCTTGATTAGTTTTAGTTTACTTAGTTTTAGTTAGAAAATTAGAAATGTTGCCTGAAATAAATAATTTACGTAATTTGAATAGGTTTTTATTTTATTTCTAGCAATGCTTTATGGTCTTTGTTTTGGTTTTGTGTATATAGTCATGTGTATATGATCGTTACTTAATGTCCTAATGGTGTTTGACCCGTACAATGTATTTTAGCTATTGCTACAATGTTAACATTCATTTTATTCAGCCTTAACTTTTTGCAGTTTAAAATTTAGTCAAGTCACTCGTCTCCAGCATGTCTACCCAGTCTGTCCTGGGAATCCTTTGTCAGATCCTTGATCTGAACAGTGTAGCGGTTCCTCTAACGTATCATTTGGGGCTTTAAAAAAGCTTGATTGTGGATTTCATTTCGTTTTTTTTATTTAATATAAATACACTTCAAATGCTGTATTTGTGCTGATTTTGAGAGTAAACATAACACCCCAAGGCATTGTGATAGCACATAAGATCTTTAATACATCTTTCGTAAAATGATCAATAATCCAAGCTTTCTCCATAAATGGCCTCCACTAATGCCAGCACTAAACAAAGCAGTTCAGTCCGCATGCGTTATATTTCCTTAAGGCCAAGAATTTCCCTATTTATCGGCGTAATGCGTGTGCCTGCACCATCTGACTGCTGAATTTACTGTCCACAGGAGTCTTGTATCTCTTGTTCTCTTCCTCATTTCTCATTCGCTCTCTCTCTTTAGTCTCTCTTTCATATTTACCACATACGTACGCACACACAAGCCCAGCGCTGACAGATGCCTGGTTCTCCACGGGCTCATTATGACCCTGTCCACCATAGAGTTCCTTCCTATAAAACATGTGGCATTTCATCAGGAAAGCGCTGGAAGCAAAGCCTCTGTCCAGGACCTGCTTATAATAGGTCTCCAAGGCTTTGGTGTTGATGCTATGAGGAACCCCAAGACATGCCGTGGCGGTCATGGGATGACCCCAAAACGACAAACTCCTCATTTGTATTGTTTTGAGTAGGACCCGAGGTCTGTCAGGTATACTAATGCAGTGGCGTGCCTTCGTGTGTCGCCTCATTTTGCATGCTTCGGAGTTGTTCACCAGAGGAGAATAACTCCTTAGGCTAATTGCTGCAACTGAAAGAAGTGAAAGAAATTTCACATTTATGTCAGACTCCACAAACCCTCACTCACGGGTCTTTATTCCTGAAAATGGCCCCTCGGCGCTCAGCAATAAACATTCACCTGACAATTTTTTTGTTGCTGGGGAATTCCTTAGCAGCTGTATGTCTAGATAATCTAGTGTTTTTAGATGGATTCATCTTCTTTCTGTACGTTGTTGTGAACAGAAAGCTCTGTTTGTAACAAAACCAGACGAGGTGACATGCTGACAAGTCTGTTTCCGACTTTTATTTTTTGATGCTTCTACTCTCAGCTTCTGCACGTTTAAATGGTTTTGTTCGACAGAAGCTGCACCGCTGCTTTTTAATAGTTTTCTTCGCAAACATGTACGGATGGTCAATCAGCATTGCATATGAGCATAGCGATTCTGTATTAGGGATGTGCATCTCCATAACGAGGTAGATGCGATGTACATTTCGATGCATATAGCCAATAAAGATAGATATGAAGCAGCTGCGATTTGGTTCAGACAGACAGCAAATCATAAATTAACTTATATGCATTCTGACTTCTAACACATTCGTCATATTCACATAGAAACAGCGGTGAAAGAATGCACTTGAGAAAGAGTTCTAGATCAATCTATGCATACAATACATTTTAAAGGTCACTTTTTAAATACAAAAGTATAGCGCATATACTAATAATTATATCAGTGAATCTTACCATCCCTTTTCTGTATAGAAATGAGTGCAGACAACCGATTAATTGTGATTAATCTTACATGTATATACATTTATATTTATATATATACATATATTTCATATAGAAACAACACGCTTGAAATATATACATCTTAAATATATACATGAATGCGTTTTTATTTATACATAATAAATATACACAGTATACACTCATGCATTATGCAAACCAAAACGTTTATTTTGAATGCAGTTAATCATGATTAATCATTTGATAGCACTAATAGAAATGTGTTAGAATTATGAGAATTAGAAAAGAAAAATCAGAATCATGAGATAAAAAAGTAGCATTTTTTAATAACCATTTTTAATTTTATAACTTTGTGGGAAAAACTTTGAGATATAAACTCATGAGGGAACAAAAATAATTTTCATAGAATTTTGAGTTTCTATGTTTTTAATATAAACCATAAGATAGAAACTCAACATTTTAATAAAGGTCCTCTCACAATACAATTCAAAGCTGTTTTTTTGTTTTTTTTTACCAGGAATTAAAAATTTAAATGGTAATTCATTTTTATCTCACAATTCAGATTTTTGTTCTGCTTTACATCTCATAAACTATTAAAAAACAAGTCAGCACTGTAAAATCTTCTGAGATAACTTTTAAAAAGCAGAATGTGGAACTCATTTTATGTAACCAAAGAAGAACCAAAATCAAAAGGAAACAGACCACTGGGAGAATTCAGCTTCTCCTAATTGGTCCTCTTGAATCCTCACAATTGGCTGTGTGAGTACGTTCTGACCTGGAAAAGTTTGTTGAGGAGGGACAAATAAAAGTGTGATACACACAAGATACAGTCATATCCCCAGTGTCTCAGCTTGAAGAGTGTGAGAATGTGGGTACTACAATATATAAGTGTGAAACGAACCAAACCTGTCTTCGCTTGTTTGTCACAAAGTTTTACGTCTAAACACAGCACGATGTTCTGACAGACACACTTAGCACATGCCTAGTTTGTTTAGCACTTTTAATGACACAAGACACATCGACCAAGTCAGGGGCCTGTGTTGACATGCACTGATTTGCTATGACTTGAATAATATTAGCTGAGGCCTATTGAAAACCGTGCGAGTAACTAATTACAGTGTGCTTAGTTGTATTTAATATTTCAGTTATTCTCAAAAGGATATACCTATAAATGATACATTGCCAAACTGTAATGTCTAGAAGGTAGATTTGTGTGGTCGACTAAAAGTAATGAACCCTAAAACCTTGCTTTTGAACCCTGCACCTGAGGGCCGTCTGCCCTGCAAAGTTTTTTTTTCCGAACCGCTTCAGCACACCTGATCCCCGTGACTAGTCAAGTGATCCTGAAAACCTTGATTAGCTGGTTCAGAGGTGTTTGATTGGGGTTGTAGCTAAATTCTGTGTGAAAGTGTGTCCTAGGAGCCAGGCCTATCACCTAAAAACAAGAATACTGTAGTTACTGAAAAGTTTTAAAAGAATGATTCATCCCAAAATAGACATTTACGGAAAGTTTACTTACCTTCAGGTCATCCTAGATGAGCTTGTTACTTTGTAAGAGCATAGAAAAATTGAGCATTATATTGTTTGCTCGACAGCTGGATCCTCTGCAGTGAACGGGTGCCGCCATAATGAGTCCAAACTGCTGATAAAAACATCACAGTGATCCACAAGTAATCCACACCGCTCCAGTCCATCAGTTGATGTCTGGTGAATTTATGTCATTTCCGACGGCACCCATTGACTGCAGAGGATCTGTTTGTGAGCAAATGATGTAATGAAACATTTCTCCAGATCTCTTTTTGATGAAAGCGCTTAACTCATCTTTTCATTATTCATATAAGCAATGAATAAGCTCGTACATTTGCATATAGTGATGCACATTTGTAATATGAACACTAAATGCGTATATGATACATTACTGTAAACTCTGTACTTTGCATGCCAATTTCAATTTGCTTTATCATCTCTTTTAAAAGAATTTAGATAATGCATCCATATTCTCTTGCGTGTGTCGCTGCAAATGTTATTTTACAAGCATGCCTGGTCACTTAAAAGTGTAAATTACAAAACACATCGGATGAAAAATTGGATTAGTGCTCTGGAAAAGAGACTGATTTACACATTATTCGTGCCTCATTAATGGCAGCCCTCAAGTCCAAAATCTAACAGGATCGTGGTCTTGAATCAGTCAAACCGAGCATCGTATTGCATGCACTTACACAATCTTCATTTAGTATCGAGCAGGCAGACATAGTGGAGGAAGATCTCGGAGAATCTTGGCTCACTCATAGAGGTATCCTGTCACAGGATCCTGCGGGATACGGAGGGACCTGAATCGGTATCAAGCAGGTGGGGCGCTGGAGGGCTGACATTTTAAAGGATTTCACAGTATCTTTGAGTTTGACGCATCCATGCCAGGAAAGTAACCAGAGGCGCGTCCTAGAGCAGCTTTAGCACAGGACTCAACTCTCCACGGCCAAGTGCCAACAAATACACTGAAACATGGTTAAATATCAGAACAGATGAGCTTCGGATACATTACATAAATAATCATAAACAGAAGCAATATTGAATGTCAGAGGATGTCATACGAATCATAAAGAACTGATTAGATTAGACTAGATTTTCAAAATAGAAATTTGGAATTTTTCTAGTTCAGTCTATGTAATTTTGTTAAACTTGTTTGTTTATTGCTATGTTTTTATATGTTTAGTAAAATATTTTAAATAACGATATGTATTGTAGGATAGATTTTGTATTTCATGCTTCAGTAAAAGAAAAAAACGCTATTGTCTGGAAGGAACGGTGTGATTTCCGCAGGAGTTTTTAATACGTCAACCAGTGACGTAACATCCGGTACAGTACGCGCCTATTCAAACCTTCGGGAGGAGGAAGCTAAAACAGCGTGCGGTGAGTTTGACATGTCGGACGAACGCAGTGTTTCTCAAGCCGAGGGATAGAAAATATCGGGATGCGTGAACGCAGATGTAGATGCGAGATAAACGCGCTAGACAGCTTGCGCCGAGAACTGGCGGGAAGTTAGCAAGGCGGCTAGCAGTTGTTTACCCCCGTTCAAGCACGTTCTTACGGAGCTGCAGAAATAAACGCGGCTGCAGAAATAAACGCGGCTGCATTTGAGTGCCATTAACAAGTGCAGTGAAACGTATCTTTATGATACGTGAGGTGCGTTAAATGGCCTCGGGAGTCTTTAACATGTAGACTCGGAAACCTGGTTGAGTGATAATGTTTACTGAAGTGCGCAAAGTTAAACGCTGGCGATATGATTTCAGTTTGATGGCTCGTGTGATGCCTCTGCCGCTGTTCTGCATAAATGTCAATGTATAAACTCAATTACATAAGGCCAACAGTCATTGCAGCTAAACAACCTTTGCTTCGCCACAGATTCAGGAAAATAAAGTCTCTCTCACACACACACACACACACACACACACACTCTCTCTCCTCTCTCTCTCTCTCTCTCTCTCTCTCTCTCCTCTCTCTCTCTCCTCTCCTCTCTCTCTCTCTCTCTCTCGTTGTCATTATCGTTTAGCGTGAGCCTGCATCTGTGTAGTGAATGCGCCCGAGGACCTATTTCCTCTAACATTAGCTGTTGTGATGTTGGCATTATTACTGAAGCGTTTTGTTAACAGGAGCTCACAGGGTCACATTACCATGCTCCTGAAGCGCGCTGCTGTTTTTACTCTCAATATACCCATTTAAACACAGCAGAGAGCACGTGCGTGTGCAGGAGTTTTGTTTGTCCAGGCCAGAGATATTAGAGTTGTCGTGCACAGCAGTGCTCCTATCTTTGGACGTTTTTTGCACAAGCCAATTTTTGGGCATTACAAATAAAATGTTTGTCCTTTTGGTAGTCTGTAAAAAAGGGCAATTGTGAAAAAATAAGTTGATGGGAAAAGCTAAAAAAGAATCTGATATGGAGAAATGAAAGGCACTTTTCAGTTATGGTATTATGAGAAAAGATTTAAGATTGACATTGACTCTTTGTGTGCATTTCTAAGAGAGATATATATATAAATTATTCTTAGACGACGAAATAAGTGGGGAACTAAACAATAAAAAAGCCATCTATTAAGTATCCTTTCATTGCTTCCAAAAGTTAGATGACTATTTATGAACTGTATCAACCCCTGTAATAATTTTGGAACTTGAAATTGTTGAAGAAGTGGAAGTTGTAAAAATGCATAAGCTGTTCATGAGACAGAATGTTTCACTGTCATAGAAAAGAGCAATAGCAAAAATCACAATAACATAAAAAGTGTTTTGCATTCCACTTTGTGCCTTTTTTTATGCTGTTATCTTATGATTCAGTGACATAACATGGTCTTAAAATGACAATCATATCACTTATCGCAGTTAAGGCAAAATATTGCACAACAAAAAGTCGTTACTGTGACAGGCCTAAAATCCAAGTCTCTTCTCTGTAGAAATTACATTTAAAAAAAAAAAAATCATAATTTTCAGTTAGGCTTTATATATAAAGAATTAAGTAAACAACACTTTATTTAAAATTGTTTTTTTCAATCTAGAGTTAGAATATTAACTATTAAACTATAAATAATTTTAATCATATTTATTTAATCATTATTTAAATATTAATATTTTTGTGGTGATGCAAATTATAGTAATGTGAAATATTTATTTGTATTTTTATCTACATTTATGCACATTTAGTATATTAGTATAGTATATTACTGGGCATTACAATACTAGGATGCTTAAATGTAGTTTTAGGAGCATTTACAACTATTATTTTCTCCTGTACTTAAACCTACTGTGCCTTTTTTTTTATGCAGAGTTTCCCCTTAAGCTATTTGTCCAGTGCTAATTTGCGTGGATTTATTTAAAAAATCCTACATTTTCTTCACATTTGAAATTGCTGTTTTTATTTTTGGCAAACCATTACAGATAAATGCATCAAGCAGCGATGGAAATGACCTCCGGTTTTGCTGCTGGTCAGACAGCTCCTGCCTGACTAAGTGGGTGGTTTTTGGCCAAACTTAGCAGAAATCGCTACAGATCTCGGCTGAATAGTTCAGTAAACCGACGTCTGGAGAAAGGAGAAAACTGCATTCACGCTTCCTTCAGAAATGCGATCTAGTTTCTGTCGTCCAGCGAGCACATCGTTCAGATCATTCAGGATGGTTGTGTGTTACTGTGATGCTTGTGGTATTTGTGTTGAGTCCTGGGTGAGTGTTTTGAGTCCTGCTTTTTTGTAAAGAGGGTGGGGGAGGGGGTGAAAAAAGCGTGATGTCTGGGCTAATTAATTCTTGTTTGAGTTGAGAAATCCCTTGGGGAATTAATTAGACACACCATGTATTGATTTTTCTTTCTTTTCCTGAATTCTGTACTTTTAACAGTAAAGCCTAATTCACTTTGCATACAGGCTTAGTTCCTTTTCGTTCCACTTCGGAGGTTTCAATTTCCTTTTTGGAGTGCCTGGGAGAAATGCGTGAGGAATATTCATAAGCGCTAACAACATCACTCTGGTTCATCCTGATGCCCTGTGTAATGATGTCTTCCGTCACGTCGTCTGAGGCGAATAGCGCGGCAGCTGGATCAAAACGTGAAAGAAATGTATCCGCAGTGCCAAGATGTCTAAATAAGTGTTCTTTTTGTTTTTTTTTTCAAGGACAGTCTGATAGCTGGATTCGTACTAAAATCGGTTCAGTCACCTATGATTGTCACGCTTTAATTCTGGATTAAAGGTGAGAGACACCTTGACGGTGTTAATTTCAACTCTTTTAAACAAGCGCTGAGATTCATCCAGCGGGCTCTCAGATGAAGTGTAAGCGGTACATTGCTCGGTTTATTGACTTTTATGCACTTGCAGTTAGAGGTTGTGTCAGAGGGGTGGACTTTCCATTCACCCGTGGTTTTCATTTTAAGTGTATTTAAAAACACTCTTCAAGGTCAGTGAAGACAGAGACACTCTTACTCGTATGCCCCTCTCCGTTTAGTACACCCTCGCGCCCGGGGTCTCAGACTCAGATTACCTGGAGGCGCTAGTCAGGTGGTATTCAAAGCGAGTCCAGAATTGTTTTGCTAGAGAGTTGAGGCTTAGCCGACAAGTTTTGAAGTCCATTGGTTCGACTTCCGGCTTGCTCTGCTCCTCTTCATGTCCCGTTTAGAGGAGCAGATGTCTCTTGTGACATTTTCAGTGCGATTCGCATCGTGAAATCAGAAAATGGGTCACCGTTACGATATGTTCTGATTGATTACGTAATTACCAAACACGCAAAAGCCATGACTGGAAATAGACTTGTGAAAAGGAAGTGCACTTAATTGTACTTGGTGTGCAGTAACTTTGAATGTTAAAAGCACGGTAGAAGTTCTATTTGCAGATCATATAATAGTAATAAGAAAAAAGGCCAGCACTGGTATTACTTAGAGTACACTTTTTTAAAATGAACTTAAAAAGTCGGGGCATAATAACTCACGTCAAAATAAAAGTTGTATGAGTTCAAAGTACATTTTATATAAATACGTAAGCTTAAATGTATATATATTAAAAAAGTAAGATATGTTTATATATGAAATATTTATATAAAATATAAACTATTAATATAAATAATAACAAATGCATAAAAACTCACTTATAAATATTTACCATAATGCCTACACATCTATGTTATTTTATTTATATATATATATATATATATATATATATATATATATATACACACAATAGCTTATATATAAGCAAATATAATGCAATTATTAATATTCATCTGACTAAATGTTTTTATCAATGCCTCTAAATAAGTACACTTATTTGATATTTAATAACATTAAAGCTATATGATGTACTTGATCTATAATTTTAACTGTAATTTAAATTCCAATTATTACGTTAGTATATTTAAATGAAAAAAAGCCCCCATTGAATTATATGGTAACACTTTTACAATAAGGTGTCATTAGTTAGTGATATGTTAAGTGCTGTGAACAATGAACAATACATTTATTACACTTATTGAGTTAATGTTGGATTAATAAAAATACTGATGAATTCATTTGTTGGTTCATATTATTGGGTCACGGTGCATTAACTCGTAATTAATAAGAGCAACTTATGAATTTAATAATACTGCGTAAGTGCACAGAAACTGAACGATTGAGTAACGGTAATAAATAATGTAAATTATGGTTCATGCTTAGTTCATATTAACTATTATATTTAACCAAAAGAACCATGTTATAAAGTGTTAATAATCATATTTTGTAGTTTACCATGTGAGCAACTTGATTGCATTTATCAAGAACCACGTCAACTACATTTCTATAGCATGTTTTTAAATATAATATATAGAGATATACTTATGTTTAAGTAGGTCTAGCGATCTAAATTAAGTAGAACAAGCTTTTTTTTTTGAATAGTACTCTTTTCAGGTGTATACAAAGGAAATAGATGTGCATGTACAGTTGATTCAGTAAAATCAAATTTGGCTCAGCCTAACACAAGCAGACTTTAAGGTCATAGCAAGCTAATTTTGAAAGCATAAGATGTCCACCTCCTCCAAAACTCATGAGCATTACAGAGCAGACCAGAGGCTCACCAAAGATGTATTGTAATAATCTTATCATAAGAGGAAAGTGTCCTGAACCAAAAGCTTTTATACATCTATTGTCGTGATTTATGCTTAGATTCATCAGCGATTAGTGATGTGCATCCAGCAGATGTTGTTTACGCAGAGGTCGCCACGAGAGCCAGAAGGTCTATAAAAGATCAAGACCCTCGATGGGGCGTCTTTCCCAGATGTTCAGCTCCATCGAAGGAAACTCCACTTCATCAGGATGAGCTGTTGTATAACGCTCATGTTTCAATGGAGCTGCTCGTGTTGAGATGTTTCTCATTTCTGTTTCCTTTCGATCGGCGTTACGCCGCGGTCTTTCAGAATTAATTAGTGTATTCGGGATTCATCAGCACGCCGTCGCCACATGAGTTTTGCAGATGTTACCATGGTAGTATGGCCGGGCTGCGCGACGTCATCTCCACTGGCGACGCCACAGGGCTGCGTAACAGGCTTACTGAGATAACGTCATAGCACGCATGCCGTTTATTCTCGTTATCAATTTATCTTAAACCAGCGACATTTATTTCGCCAAACGCGTCGTTTGTATTCTTGTTCTTGCGCCACAGGCCATTATCAAAGAGTTCGTAGCCGCCAAAGTCAACGCATTCATTTCGATCGATGTCGCGTCTCTCCTTCTCACTTGCGCTAATACGTCTATAACGCTCACGACGACTTTCTCACCACACAGATAAAAGTCATGTTTGAGGCCGCTATTGTTTGTGTTTTAACAAACGCATGCTTGATAACAGACTTTCTGAACTTTTATTTGTTTTAACATTTTGCCAAATTTTGTGTGATTTGCAGCCTGCATTTTTCAAATAAAAATACATTTTTGAAGATGGCATCGTGCTATTTGTCATCGTCAGGGTCAACAAATTTAACAATGTTTATTATTATATTGTAATTATAAACATTTTAAAATTGCTTTCTTCGGTACAATGACTAAATTGCCATTATATTTAAAATCATAGGCTCATTATTTTTATAAATAAGACACAATGCCTACACTCCGGTGGTCAGATATAAGCACAGATTACGTAAAATGAATATAGAGATATTATTGCAGTATTGTTATTAATAATACAGTATCTGCAAGCGTTCATAAAGAATAGTCGCTAATAATAAAATGCATTCAAAGTAAAGTTTATTATATGTATATATGTATATACATATATATACATACATATATATACATATATATATATATACATATATATATATATATATATATATATAGTTATATAGTTAGTGTGTACTATTTATTATGCATAATATATAGCTTAATATACAATATATGCATGTGTGCAGAGTTTAATAAAAGCAATAAGCTAATAAATTGGATTTGGACATTCTGCCCCATATTTAGATTACATGAGGTATGTTAGTAAAAGTTAAATAATAAAAAGAAAATATTGAAGGAAATTGATGAGATCGACATGTAACTATAATACATAAAATGACAGCTGCCATCAGCAAAAATAAGGGTTAGACATCAATATTGGATCACCTGTAAGCGATTATTCGGCCATCGCCGACATGGGGACTGCATTCGCATAATCAGGTACAACGATACTTCAGTTGCGCCCTGTCGTTTCGCACAGCCTTGATTTTAGGTGATCACCGTTTACACTCACATTTCGTTATCACGCTGAGATTGGCGAATACACAGCACCAGCGCTGCCGATTTCTAAAAGTATATACTTAGTCTTCTTTCCTTCGGATAGGCTAGAGCGTTACAAATGTCCGGCAAAGATTCCGCACAGAGGTGGCGCCGAACAGCCGCAGAGATCAAGCAGAAAGCTTCATTTGGCCTTAAATTAAAGACAAGATCACGATGAACTCCGTGACGCTATATCAAGCCGAGCCCAGCTTGTCACGCTTAATTGCCCAGCCCGGCATCATTACCCGCATTCCGTTTAAAGTTGCCTGTGCCGTTTTAGCTACCGAAAAGACAGACAGAGGCGCCCAGTTATCTTCGGCCGCATGATTTTTCATTAAAATAACTAACATACCATCGCACCCAGAGAAAGAGCAAAGCACAGAAGCCACCTGCTCGGAGAGGTTAGCGCGCTTGAGACGCCGCGTCTGTGCTCAGCCTGCAGATTTCAGTCTGAATGAGTTGGGGTCGTTCAGCCCACCCCTGCTGTTTTCTTCTCAGAGGAGGACTTCTTCTCAGAGAATCAGGCTGAACAGCATCATCACGCAGTACATTGCCGACTTCTTCCTTAGTGATAGCGTGTGTTTTCTAAAATCTTTCAAATACTCATTTGAGTATTGGGGAATATATGATACATATTAAGTGTTTCAGGTTGTAAACAGATGGAGAGGAGTTTCATGTGACAAGTTTTCAGCAGTGTCTTGATTTTTCTTATTTTGTGTTTTTTATATGTATATATATATATATATATATATATATATGTATGCATGTGTATATATACATGTATGTATATATATATATATATTCATATACATATATACATAGCATATATATAATTTTTTCTCTCTATAATGGCGTTACTGCATCATTTCAACTATCATTATAGCTAAAAGTTATAAGAAACAAAATGCATTCAAAGTTCATGTTTCATGCGGTTTTTTCTCATAAAAATTGCCATTTATATGCACTCAAAAATAAGTTTATATACAGTAGTAAAGTCAGTAGTTTTTTTGACTAAAATATATCGTAGTATTCCATTATAAAACAAAGAGCAAGCAAAATCATCATGAATATATATATAAAATGTAAGATAAAAATCATTTTGTGCTTGTCATATTTACGTTGTGCCATCGAAACTGGTTGAGTTATATGTAACAAAACACGTACTGATGTTACGCAGCTATCATTTGGCAAAAGAGTTACGCGCTATTGTGTTTCTTCGTTCTACTATGATAAATATTGTTAATTTACTCAGCCAACAGTAAAAAGTCATTAGTTATTTGACGCCAGTTACCTCATTTTTCTTTCTTTCTTCTAATTTCAGAATTCTGTCGATTATGGAAACATTTGGTCAGCGACATTATTCATTGTTTCTTTTTCGTGTCATTTAACTGAAGAATAAGCGCATAAGAAAAGCACAAAACATAAAATAAGAAATAGTGACATTTTACTAAAAACAATAAAATAAAATAAAAGAAAATGTAGATTTTAAATTATTGATTTGTAAATCAATTAACATCAATGATGAATGATATCAGAATAATTAGCCCAGGTGTTGTTCAAATTTATTAAGATGGTGTCACATCCTCATCTATTTAATGGAGATTTGTCCTAACAACTAACTGCACAATAATGATGACAACACGTCAGTTATCTCTTTTTGAACATTATTGTTAGCTGAGGTTTGCTCACTAAAATGTTCAGCTTTAAAATTCCAGCCTTGTCATGCATCGTTAATATACAAAAAGCAAGGTTAGTAAAAGTCGTTTTCCAAATGAATACAGTAAAGTCAATTTAATGTTAAAATATTAAATATGAATGAACGTCGTTTTTCTGTAGGTAGATATTCTTTTAGTTTCAGTATTTAATAGTAGTTGTGCTATTAAATGAATTCATTATATTCATGCGGCAGATATTTTCTGCCTTGAATTACCGATTCTTGAAAACAGGTCATTCGATAAAAATCATTTGCTGTGAAGACGGTTTGTAGTTACATCGTAGCCAAGAGCAAGCCAGTATGCTTTTCCATTTTCTTTCTCCAGCAACATTAATGTCACAGCTTGTATCAAGCTCTTCATCGACAGACAATGGCTTGTATCGCCCAGAAGACATGCTCATCAAATCAGCCGTTTACCTCAGGCGACAATACCCACAAAATTAATCAGCGTTACTGGAAAAAATAACGTGCCTTGTCATCACCATATTTCAGGAATGTCTGCAGTTCGTTCCTGAACCTTCTCACCAAAGATGGAGTTTGATGCATTGCGCCAGAAGTCATACCCGTCGCAGCGTTTATCAGGTTAACAGCAGCAAAAAGCTCTCGCTTTTTTCAAAGTGCAATTCGTATGTAGTCCTACTTTTTTGACAAACAAATTTCATTTTTTCTTTGCTGTTGTCAGAGTTTGGGAAAATCGATTATTGCTCAGCCGTTACGTAATAGCTATCTTTTGTAACAACAGCACAAGATAAAGCTTGAATTGCCGTTATCACATATTGTACGCTTCAGCATTTGCTACTTTCAACATTATCAGCTCCACCTAGATATTGTAGTTGGGGTGATTAACTTCAGATACAGCCTGTAAGTCATGATCATTCAGATGCTGAAGTTCGTAACACTACAGCCGATGGGATGTTGTTTACTTGTCTCATCTTCAGGTCATTGTTACAATGATTGGTGTTACACAAAATATCTGTCGTGCAGCTTGGTTGCGGTAAGTTAGTTTTAACAGTGAATTTATGACGCTTTCTTGCATGTCATAAAACGGGCTTGAAAATCACATTTACTGATCTAGCACAATATTAAGTGAAATAATACAGCGAAAGAATACAAAAATAGCCCTGTTATGCATTATAGATATCAGGCATATCTCAGAATAGTCACAGTGTTATTACACGACATGGCACATACACACAAAATATATAAATATTAAAGTTATTTTAAATAATGAAAATGCAATTCGTATAATATCTCCGTAAAACATGCTAGTAAGAATATCATTTCGTTTACAAAATGCAATATTTCCATATTTCATCACATACTATCAAGAATAAAAGTATTATGTTGTTTCTTTACTATTAATTACATTTACAAAATTATAGTTTCATGAATTTAGTTTCGAAATATAGTTATTATACTTTATTATGTTTATAATATTACTGGGTCGTATTACACATTTACAGTAATTTTTTTTATTTTTTAGATGTTGTCTTTTTTTGGCAGATTTCACGACAAAGTTCTGATTTTCTGAGAGACAACCACATCTTTGAAATAGTTAGATGGATGGCAAGATGCTTGTGTTCATGTGAGTGTCATTACCCAGCCTTGCACCAGCTGCTGAACTTAGCTGAAAATCATAAGCCATTACATATATTTATTTCATAATATATATATATTTTCCCCAATGGTCCTTTTCCATTTCAGAGAAAGAAGGCATTTCTTTTGCAATGACAAATTTTACTCTGCTTCTAACATATGTTTATCCTCGGAGATCAAGGAGACTTTTGTTCTGGTTTTCGTTCATACTGGCGAAAAGGATAGTCTTCGTTCATTGGTTGCTTCACGAAATATAACGTACCAGGAATTTCTTGCAAAAGTCTCAGCTTGAGCTGGTGAGCCAACACACATGCCCAGCAACATTCAGTCTAGACTAAATGGAAGATGAAGTCAGAAACCAATGCTTGATGATTTTGACTTTAAAACATCAGCTTTACTGAGATACAACACGCTTTAAGTAGTGTTTTAATACAATAAACAAACACTGCGTAGCGTATAGTTTGAGTCACACCGTTGCCGTTAAAGTTTAACTTGCAGAGGCCAGATACCACTAATGGCACATTTATTTTGCTGCCAACAGCACTTCATGTTCTCCAACACTAAAGCTCAAGACAGTGGTGAACGCCTATGGTGCAGATCTTCTTCAAAAATAGCCTTCTCTTCAGCGCTCAGTCATGGCTTTCATCTCAGCAAGGCTGTAATAGCTTTTCCATTGTGCCATTTGTGCCTCTTCTGATGGAGGTTATATATTCTTCAAACACTTTCAGGGCCACTTTAGTAGACGCTAAATGAAAAAACGCCTAATGATATCAGATTAGTGAACTTTTCTCTCAGAGTGTCATGGCATTTCGAGGTAGTTTGTAATTGATTTTTACTTAAAGTGATCGGTCAACATTTTCAGAGGTTCAAACAAATCCAGACTCCAGCGATCGCGAATAATGAGGTGTTTGCTTCGGGTAGTGTTAGCAGGAGATTATTCATAGCCATAGCAGCTTAGACTCATCTGAAGAAAAGCTGACACAACCAATATTGCCAAAACATCGCCAAGGGGGTGCATAACTATACTGAATTTTCTAAATACATTTCATTGATCATGGCTTGATCACATTACGTAATGCAAGATAAAAGCGTTGCAACTTCAATCTTTCATTCTCAAATTGCCTATTGAAATATTGGCAATGCGATCGAACAAACACTTAAACTCGTAATGTGTAGGGAATTGAGTATCATGTTCAGCAAATCACTGATATCCTGATCACGCCACCGTTATATATTGATTCGTAGATATTCTTCAGTCTGAAATGCCAAGATATCTTAAGTAAAGTCGGTGTTACTCCCATAATGATGTTATTAAATGATCAACAACAGGTCAAATAGCTTCTGATTGTTTGTGATTCAGAATATTTCGTAAGGATTATAAAAGTGCTGATGCTTTCGTTAGCATTTGCACATGCAGTACATTACACTGCTCATTTTTGTATAGTCACAAGTACATCATCTTTTGTCAATAACTTCTTATTTATCATTAGATTACTGTTTCACACTAAAGATTACTGATTAAAGTTCGGGATGTTGAGCTGCAACATCTTCTTCACCTGGAGATTGCACTGAAACAGCTCACAGAGTGGGGATTATCAGACTACAAATTGCAAGGAGTTTGACCAGTGAGTTTCCTTAAAAATATGAAAGTGAAATAAATCACATACTAGCATGTTCACTTCAGCTGAGCCAACACACATCTCAGTAAATTTAAGCTACACAAACATTACTCGACCAGTAGAAACTTCTCGGCAGCATTGTAGTTAAAAATGTACAACTCAGAATGTTACTCTTTAGGAGCAAAGATGTCACACTCGACTAAAAGTACAAGGAGTAGCTCATCTCGAAATACCAGAAAACACATACACACTACCGTTGACGAGAAAGAGTGCTTTCTGAAAACTCACACATTCTATGTTGAACATCTTATTCATATAAAATATCAGTATTTGCCGTATTTTTATTTGTGCTGACAAATAAGTGTCATGATCATTTCCAGATTGGGATATCGCAGTTGAGTGTTAACAACTCGTGCTACCTTCGATAGCTTCACAGTGATCGCCATTGTCAGTGTGAACACACTCCAAATGTTACACATTGTCAAACATAAGTTGCGTTCATGATTACGCCAAGGTATTGGAGTTAATTAAATTACAGCAGTTCATCTTCAAAAGGAATATTTTTCAATCTCTCAAGAGTTAACAGTTGAGTTTAACATTTTTCAGTCCATTCATGCTCACCAGCCTTCAGCAGTGTTACTTTAGCAAAGCTAAAGACAGATAATTGATCTGACAGACCCTTTGCTTTCATACTATCTTCCAGCCATTATGCCGGGAAGGTATACCACGGTGCAGTGGTGCAATGATATTTATTATTAGCACACGGAATGTCCCTAGTTATACGATAACGCCATTCTCATTTTGCCAGTTGCTATCATCGCACCACATTATTTGGTATTTGACCGTGATGCCGAGCTGGAGATGCCGCACTCAGAATCCGAGACCTGGCTGAATGGATTATACAACGTCAAACTCAACTGTTTAACCTTTGAAATTGAAAATGAGTTTTTCATTTTTCAAAGTGAGTGTTCTCATGCTCAAATCGCCAATGCTTGTCTTCTCATGTTCGGCTTCATAAAAGGCCCAGACATGTCACTTTCTTGAACATTTCACGTTGGTCTGTTACCGGCATTCGATGGAATAAGTTGACAGTCCAGAAAGTCAACGCCAGCAAATCATTTAACTTTGAGAATTCGGATGTGGTGCAGGGCGTGAACTGCCATAAGCTGCCAACTGCCTGATATTCAATGACTATTAGCGTTCGCGTTAGCTCGGGATGGCTTCGATTTCACCCGTCAGCTGCCGACAAGGGGTTAACATGGGATAGTCGCTGTATCTCAGCCAGCAAAGCTGCCTAATTGAATTGGCCTTCAACTCATTGATTTAAACCAGGCTGTGCACCACTGTTACTCATCGTGACAGGTGGATGGGGACAATGTCAACATCTCTCTTATTGAATCGATTCGATGCATTAGAAAGCACTGTAAGGCGACAGATGAATTTCCGACAGCCAACGCTCTCTGTCTACTTACAATCACCTCGGAGGTGGCTCGAGATACTTCAGCGTGAGTTTTTCTTGTTGAGAGCAGTGGTTTGCGGAGGGTCACAGTCTGCAAAGAGTTTCTGCTCACCCACAAACGACACCCTGTCAACACTTTCAGGCATCTTCCAGAGCAGCGTATAAGCCTTGCAAAACATGCAGTAAGCTTCTTTGTGAGAACGCTTTTCAAGAACATTATACACACTCAGTTATATACAGAAGGCAAGGCTGTGTATGCCATCTGTTGGAAAACACTTTAAAAGAAACAAATAAGCCAGCCAGTTGCCATTTTGGGGAATGTTTGGTGTGCCTCAGCAAGAAATCTCCAGTCCTGTTAGCAGGTACTCCTGTTTGATCATTCAGCACTGTCACGACGTTCTCGTGACGCCAGCCGCATTATCACCAGAGAATAATCAGATGTTAGGAGACTCCACGCACTCACCTGTGCCACCTTAACATTTAATTAGTGTCAGGTAGACTTGTGGCCGAGTCTTCATACTTGAGCTTGAGAAGCCACTTTCAGTTCAGCTGATTGCGCTGAAAATTACTTGAATCTGCTCGCTCAGCCATTAAAGAACTCCTCGTGAGTCCTTCCACTGATTAAACTATAATCGCATTTGCTTGAAACATAATCTCAGAATCAGCACAACACTGCGCCTCAGTCGTCATCCTTTCTACGAACATTTAAACAGTAGCTAAGCTTTTGCTTTTTGAAGGCTCAGACTTTTCCTTTCTTTCTTTGTTAATGTAGTACTTTTCGAGCGGCCAAAATAACAGCGCGCCATGTTATACACGAATCATTTTTATTATTGCATACCATAGTACATAGCCCGGTTCATTATTCAATAGTTTGAAGAGATTCTGACGGGCGAGTGCCGGTTTCACAGCAGTGAAGTCGGCAGTTTGCGCTTCTCGCTAATGGTTCGAATTTGCCGTGTGAATTACGCAGCTGCGGGCGGAGCGAACCCACTGTTCAAAAGAGGAACGTAGTTGCCGATCATTCGTGCCTTTGGAGTTTTCGTGCCGCCTTCTACCGAGTTTTTCAAGGTTTCCTGCATCAGACCATAGGAAATCGATTCAATTGCTTGCTGTAGTTTCAGAGAATTGCATCTTAGTTAAAGATTTTGAGTTTTTCATACGGTTTCGTATGTAAAGTTGCTCCTTTCCTATGCCAATAGTGCCAAACAACAGGCATGATCCATCACTTCCGTTGCCACAGTTAAAGATCTTTCAGCCATTAAATTATCAGTTAGATTGACAGAAAGAAAAGATATCCTAATAACAAGCGTTTACCACAGATACATATCGTCTGCAGACAGTTGAGTGATTTGCAGAGATGGGCTTACGCTAAAAGTTACTTCATTTATACACAGATGAATGTTATTTTCACAATGACATTATTCGAGCGTAATGCGGACACTGCTTCAGAAGATCGTTTTTATCGCAAAGTTCAGAGCTCATTTCACATAGTTTCGTTTCTATTATTCATTCTCTTCAAACTGTAGTTTGAGGGAAATATGAATGTTTGAACTGTCCATTTGGTTTTCAAGATTTAAGTAAAAGCTTCTGTCACTTCCATAGGAAAATACCAAGGGAAGTCAACGGCAGCCTAAAATGTTTCTATTTCCTTAGCAAGCTGGCAGAACAAAGAAATCTTATATTGCTTGGAAGTACAAGGGCGAGTAATGACACAGAATTTCATTTGGCTACCATTTTGTGTTTTAAAGAGGTTTACTGGGGCCAGCCCACAGATTTACTACCATTTCTAGGTGTATACATCCCCATCAAATCAGAGTTTTGTCGCAGCTCTGAAGTCCATACATATTACATTATGTCAGTCTCGTTTTTTGAGCAGCTAGCTTGGAGCAGTAACAGACAGTTCAGCTTTAGCAAAGTTGGTCACACACACGACAGACATAGACCAATTCTCTAGTTGTCAATAGACATTATATTACTACCTGGACATTTTAACACACCCTGAGTTAAAAGACGGAGGCCTCCGTCATATAATGCAAAGACAGAGCGTCAACAGATACTTCTGACTGAGGAAATGGTTTCCAGTTTGTTTCATTTGTTCGTGTTCAGCCAGAAATTGGCCAGTGTAATGTAGTAGCATTTGCCAATTAGACAGTTCAGACACCAGAAGAGCAGACTTTCTTTTAATTTGATGTTCATAATTTATTCTGCCAGAAATCATGACATGCTGAACAAGATGCAAAGCATTCAACGGCTGCTCGTGAAATTAAGAGACAATGAGCTAGTGGGGCGTTCAATAACCAGTTATCAGTAAAATGCACTGATGACAAAAAGTTGAAGGAAATTGCCGTTTTCTATTTATTAACATATTACCAGTGATCAGAAATGTAATTTATCCACTAAAGACAGTATTGAGTCGAATATTTCAGCATTGGTCATCTGCCGTATCGCCTCTAATATTGTGTGAAATTGCGCTGGTCCGAGAAAAAGGCGACAGCCAGCCATTAGATAAGTGGTTCGAGAGATAAGTTTGCGAGAGATGAGAGAGAAGGCCAACAATACGTGTTGGTCATGGTGACGAGGCCTTCATTGTAAGCCTGGTGAACACTTTCTGACTTCTAATTTGCATCATAGTCAATTACCTCATAGACGCAAGTGGCGCAGCATTGAAGGAGATGTATGTTATTTGTTTATTGATGAATCAGCAGGGAAGAGTCATTTTTAAGGATAATAATTATGTTACTCTTACCTCTTTGTTCATCATCAGTAGCATCAAGTTTAAAGATCTGTTGCAGTCAGTGCCTGTGTTGTTATTGTGGAGCTTTTTTTGGGAGGTTAGAGTCTTGAGGAATTTCTGAGTAAACACAGAAACACTGCTACCTCCTGGTTTTCTGCCTGTCTCAGAAAATGTCTGCTGCATGCTTCTTTGTGCCACGGGCAACCGGCCTGGGACTCAGACATTGCAAATAGTACAAAAAGCATGCAACAGAGACATTCTCACAAGACAGACAAGGAAACCAAGAGGTGAAAGAGTTGGTGCTTCTCTATGTTCTCAGAAATTCTCAAGAGATTCTAGCCTCCGAAAAAACCCCACAATATAAATACGAACACTGACTGCACAGATCTTTAAACTTGATGCCACAAAGAATGATGAACAAAAAAAGTCAAACAGCACAAATTTATTATCCTTAAAGTGATACTTCCTGCTGATTCAGAATAAAACTAAATAAATATACATCTCCTTCAATGTACGCTACACTAGATCTATAGGTGAGTGGAGCATGATGCAAGTCGAAGTCAAGAAAGTGTCTACAGACCCTACAACAAGGCCTCGTCCACATGACAGCCGCATTGATTTGGCTCTTCTTCTCTCCTCTCTCATAAAGCCATCTCTCAGACCACTCTAATCCTAACAATGGCTATTTTTATTCGCCTTTTCTCCCCTCCCCTCAACACTGAGCCTGCCACTCACACAATAATAGAGATTTATACGTGCCCAGGATATTGGATAATGCTAGAAATATTCTGACTCAATGCAATCTCTTTAGTGGATAAATTGTGCATTTCTGATCACTGGGCATTATGTTAATTACATAAAAACAGCAATTTCTTCAACTTTTTGTCATCAGTGCAGCATTTCACATTGATACTTGATACTATTGAACACCCCACTAATGCATTGTCTCTTAATTTCCAGCAACCTGCTGGATGCTTTGCATCTTGTTCAGACATGTCATGATTTCTAGCAAGAATAAATTGCGAATAAAAATTTTAAAGAAAAGTCTGAAGGTCTGGCTTCATAGACAAGGTCTGCTCTTCTGGGTCTAGTTTGGATCTAGTTTGGCAAATGTTGCACATTTACACTAGCTGACTCACAGAGACACAGACAAATGGAAACAACAAATTGGTTTTGTTTCTGATCAGAGCATTCCTGCTGGTATCTTGATGCCGTATTTATGTTGAATCTGTCTTTGTCGGGTCTTGAAATGTCTAGGTGATATAATAAAATCTGTGACAGCTAGAGTTGGTCTATGTCTGTCAGTGTGGTGAATTGGTTTAAACAAAGGCTGAACTGTTCAGTTATTGCACTCACAAAGCACTCAAAGAGCAAAGATCGACCTGCAATGTAATATGGTGGATTTATGGACTTCAAAGACTACATTTTTAATGAAAACTCTGATTGCATTGAAACCACATATATTCTAGAATGTAGAGAATCTATGGGAATTTTTATTTGAGGTAAAATCTACCCTTTAAAACAAAATATTAGCCCAAAAATGAAAATTCTGTCATCATTTACTCACCCAAGTATTTCAAACCAGTACGAATGATGAATTTCTTGTTCTACAAACACTATGAAGATATTCGCTGTTTAGGTTACTTGAATAATTTACAGTATTTTTCCATTATGGAAGTCAATGGTGACCCAAAACCGCCTGGAAGTCTTAGGAAACCAAATATCTGACCCAAGTTCAAACATTCATAACCAAACTAACCTCAAACTACTGGACTTTGCATTGCTGAGGGAATGGAGGATAATAGAAGCAAGAAATATGTAAATGAACTCTAGACTTACATTATAAAAGCAGTGATATGCAAACAGTGTCAAAATCACACTCTCAGATAATGTGCATTGTGGAAATAAATATCTATCTGTGAAAAGCTTCTAGTTCGTGATGAAATTATAAATAAGAGATGGCACAGGCGTAAATACATCTCACCACAAATCCTCCAACTGGTTCAAAAGACCGGCCCTTATCTGCAGGTATGGGCAACTGATTATTGACATCTTTCTTCTGTCAATCTAACTTGATAGTTTGTGCTGAAGAGATGCTTTGTACAACATTACCATGGCCAGCAGGTGATGGATATGCTGTTGTTTGGCACTGACACAGCATAGAGAGGTTACACATACAGGAACCGGGATGAAGAGCTCAAACCTTAACTAAAGATCACAATTCTGAAACTTCACAGTGAGGAAGCACTAGATCAATTTCCCATGAATTCTAATTACAGAAACACAACTAAGAAACCTACAGTAGGGGAGCATGGCTGCACAGAAACTCAAAAACTTGAATAGTCAGCAACTCAATGCTTCCTCTTTGGAACAGCCAAGTTCACCCACCCACCTTGTCTATAATTCACAGTGAAGCAAATTCAAAAGAATCATTATGCTGAGAGTAACAAAACGGCTTACTGCTTAAAAACAAACTAACACTCATACATCAGAGTTTCTCAAACTATTGGAAATAATGAACCGACATGTACTGTAGTTGTACAATAATAAAAATGATTCATTGTGCTTTTAATCGATACTGAGGGTGTAAATAAAAAGTTTTATTTTGGGCACTCAACTGTCACAGGAAGAACTATACATTAACAAAGAAAGAAAGGAAAGAATCTGAGCTTCAAAAAGTAGCATAAAAGCCTTTGCTTCTGTTTGGGCCATTCAGAAAGATGACGACAGAAGACCGTAAATGTTGTCACTAGTTCTGGAGATTATATGTTTCAAACGCTGCTATAAGACAATCAATTGGAGGATATTTTGAGGGGTTTTAACACGAAAACAGGCAGGCCAGGATTCAAGTGGAGAACAGCAACGAATCACACCGAAGGAGGAGTGAACGCTCAAATAAGCCATGAGTAGATGTGCCTCACAAGAGTCTCAGTGCACCTGACACCTAATTCACTGCCAAAGGTGCTGGAGGGTGCGTGGGTCTCTGGCGCTGGATTGTCTCTCTACAGGCATTATTAGTAACAGCGCTACAGAGGACGCCATGGTGGTGGTTGTAGGATGATCAAATAAGATTACTGCTTCTGTAGGACAGGATTTCTGCTGGAAGAGTACCAAGACGCTTTTCCCAATGAAATGTGAATAACATTTGTTTCTTTTAAAAAGAATGTTTTCCAACAATTGGCATACAGCCTTGCATTTCTTTTCTGTATATATAACAAGAGTGTCTTATAATGTTCTTCGGCATACGCTTTCTGCAAAGCTTACTGCATGTTTTGCAAAACAGATACAGCTGCTCTGGAAGTGCCTAGACAAGTGTGTTTAGCTAAGATTGAAACCAAACTCTGCAAGACTGTGACCCTCCACAAAACCACTGTAATATCAACAGAAAAACTCACCTTTAAGTCTCGAGCCACTTCCAGGTGATTGTCGAGACTGGTGAACGCTGGCTGTCAGGTTCATCCTGTCCTTAGCCACAGGATTCTCCTTCTAATGCATCAGATGCAATTTGCAATGCTCAATAAGGGATGTTGACATTTGGTCCCATCCCACACCTGATCACATTAAAATAATTAGGTTGCACAACCTGGATTTTAAAATCACTGAGCCTGAAGGATTGAGATTCAAATTAAGACAGTACTCCCTAGTAGGATACAACGAATATCCATGATGGCCTGGTCAGCAGCTGACAGGTTGTAAATCAAAGTACATCCTGCATGTACTGGACAGGGAGACTGTGAGGTCATTGGATATCTAAGACTGGTTGGCAGCCCACGAATGTTCCTGCACCATACGACATCGACTCTCCAAAGTTAAATGATTTGGTTGGGCGGTTCGAGGAACTACTGGACTGTCAACTGTTCCATCGAATGTAATTGTAGACCAACCGCAGTGTTCAAGAGTGACATGGAGTCTCTGAAAACATGCTGGGTCTGGGTGGATATGGAAGACAAACTATTAGCGATTTGGAGCCTTGTGCTGAACACTCCACTCTTTTGAAAATGAAAGGTCCCATTTTCCATTTCAAGAGTTAAAACAGTTGAGCGCTGGACTCACAGGTAATCCAGTCCAGCCAGATCCGGTTCTGAGGCAGACCACGCTCAGCATCCCACGTCTAAAATTACCAAAGAGTAATGTAGTTACATTGTGTGAAAAGACTGATTTAAAATGAAAAGTGGCGATTTTTATGCCATATGGCTAGAACTATACTCTCATTCCGTAATACTATTAATATTGCACCCGCGTACCCGTGGTACAGCAGCAGGTCCTAATTCTAAGCTGGAATGAGATACTAAAAGGTCTAACTAGATTCAATTATCTATGCTGTTGCCAAAAGTGCTACTGCCAGAACCGGAGATTGAATGAATGGATTTGAAAAATGTTAAACAACTGTTTAATCCTCATGGAGTTGGAAAATGAGAGTATTCCTTAAAGTAGACTGCCATGAAATTTGTGATGCCCCAAAAATACCTTTAATACATGTCAACAAGACACTAACTATATCGACCAATGTAACATTTAAGGTGTGTTCTACACCGACAGCCTCAGTCACTGTAGGCTATCAAGTTGCTGGGCTGTTGCCTACTCAACTGCAGTATCCAATCCTCTGAGGCGAATCACATGACTATTTGTCAGCACAAACAAAATACAGCAAATACTGATGTTTTATATGAATAAGATGTTCAATATAGAATAGTAGTTTTCCAGAGCCTCTTTCATAAAGATCTTAGTGAGGTATGTGTGTTTTCTGGGAATGTTTCAGATGGTAATTCTTTATTACTTTTTAGTCAGGTGTGACTATCTTTGCTCCTAGGGAGGGCAACATTTCAAAGGTTGGTCTCCATTTTGCTACAATATAGCTGCAGAAGTTTCACTGGTCAGGTGTGTTTAATTATAGCTTAAATTTGCAAGATGGTACAAAATCCAGAAACAGAATTGACATACTACATAAATATGTGATTTGGGGCCTACTCTTTCTAAGGGTTTTAAGGAACAAATAAACAGGTCAAAACTCCTACCTTGAATCTGTGAAGTCTGATAATGTCCCCACTCTGTAGATGACAGGGTAATCTCCAGATTTTTAGAGAAGATGTTGCAGCCAACTTTAACATCAGACTGATCAGTAATCTTTAGTGTAGAGCAGTAATCTAGTGACAAATAAAGAGTTATTGATTAAAAGATGATATGCTTGTGACTATGCAAAGTGACTAAATATAAACAATTTAATACTGCATGTACAGGTAAAAGATTCAACGAAAGTACCAACCTTTTTATAATCACTTACAGAATGTTCTGAACTACAAACTAATCAAAACAACTTATTTACAATTTACTTTTATTTGATTTGACTACTTGCAACATCATTTATAGGAGTACTTTCAAGCTTTTGGCTAAGACATGCTTGCAGTAGTATTTCAAGACTGAGAGAATATCTACAGGTCAATATATATAGCAGTTGCAGTCTCACTGAGCATTGATCCAGGATCAATTGGTTACCTTTGACATGATGCTCAATTCCTCTACCATTGTACTTTGAAATAGGGAAGCTATATCTGGTCCATTTATCAAACACTAATATTTCAATAAACCAATTAGGGGCCAGAGATTGGTTTTTGCACTTTATCACACATTACATGTCATGATCTGCCATGATCAATGAAGCAGCATTTAGAAAATTCAGTATAGTTATGCACTGGAGAGAGTGTTTTGCACAATTGCCTTGTGTCAGCTTTTCAGATGAATCTCTAAGCCTTATGGTATGAATAATCTCCTGCAACACTGCAGAGCAACCTCATTGTTCACGGTCAGCAGCACAAGCCAAGGTCTCAGTTTTGTTTTGGTTGCTCTGAAATGTTATCTGATCACAAAGTGCAAAAGAATAATTCTACAAACTTGCCTCGAAAAACTCCTGCCATGACATACCTGGAGAGAAAAGTTCACCTAACTGATATCCATTAGGACGCCTTTTTCTTTGTTTTGACGCCTATTTCAAAAGTGGCCCGAAAGTCGCGAAAGTCATCTTTTCTGGCCTCACTTCAGAGTGGCTCAAATAACAATGGAAGAGCCTATTACAGCCTTGCTGAGATGAAGGAAATTCACTGACCTGAACCTTTAGGAGGGGAAAAAGGCTGCTTGAAGAAGGTCACCACGCCATAGACGTCACCACTGTCTTGGGCTTTAAATGTTTAGGAGAACATATGTATTTGGCCTTTCAAAATAGAGAAATATTGCCATTAAAACAAATATCCTGCCTAATACTTGTTAAACTTTTAACAACAGCAATTGTGGTAAACTATACCTACTGCAATATTATTTGTTTTATTATTATTATTGTAAAACACTACTTAAAAGCGTAGGCAATGCATTGTGTCAAAGCAAAACATTGTTTAAAGTCAAAATCCATGCATGCATTAGTTTTTCTGACTTCATCTTCATTTAAGCCTTAGACTGAATGTTGCTGAGGCATGTAGTGTTAAAGCACTTGATCTGGCTCTGCCAAATTCAAAGTTTGCAATTAAAAAGGATTGTATTTCAGGAAGGAACAACCAATCACACACAACCAGACAGAGACAAGTCATCAAAAGCCAGCAGACAGAAGCCACTCTAGATAAAGAATCTCTCCTTGATTCCCTCGGTGGATAAACTATGGTATTAGGAACAGAGGAGAGGACTTGTCATTTAAAAGAATGCATACAGCACCTCTTGAATTGGAAGGACTCATTGAAGGCTCTGAGGGACATACCGATCAAACACAGCCACATAGGCACAATTGGGAAAAAATATATATATGTTACTATGAAATAAAATATATAGTAATGAAATATAGTTTCTAGCCAGTTCAAGAAGACAATAGTTTTAAATGCAAACAAATGACACTACATAGACACAAGCATCTTGCCATCCATCTCTAACTGATAAGGATGTAGTTTGTCTCTCAGAAAGATGGAGACTTTTTGATGGTAAAGTCTACAAAAGGACAACATCCTAAAAAAATAAAAAAAAATTGTAAACATATACTGTAAAATGCTGTACTTCTATCAGTGTAATATACCAAACATAATAAAAATTATAATAATATATTTCAGAAACTAAATCATGAAATAATTTTATATGATATAATTAATGAGTAGGGAATCATATTTATATGCTTTTGCTTCTTGATAAATCATGTAATTAAAATGCAAAATATTACACATTTTGTAAGAGCAGAAACTGATATCTTACTAGCATGTTTTGCAGGTTGTTATGCAGATTGCCGTGTCATTTTCATTATTTAAAATAACTTAATATTTATATATTTGTGTGTATATTATAACCATGTCATTATTAATAACACTGTGACTACCACAGAATAAATATTCTGAGATCGTAAGGCCTGATATCTATAATGCATAAAAACAAGGAAATTTATTTTGTATTCTTCACTGTATTATTTCAATATTGTGCCTAGATCAAGTAAATGTGATTTTCAAAGCCCGTTTTATGACATGCCAGGCTTATCATAAACTACTTCTTTAAAACCTAACCCCACCAACAAGCCACACGATTTGAGATATTCCTTTGTGCAACACAATCCCATTCTTAGCAATGACCCTGGAGATGAAAGACCCAAGCAACAGCATCCCATCAGAACGTTCACTCAAACTTGTAATTATTTTTAGACTTCAGCATCTGGATGAATTAAGCTGACTTACAGAACATATCTAAGAGTTTAACTTGCCTGGCAGATATCTAAAGATTAACACTGATAAATGTTTAGCCACATAGCAGACGCTGCCGGGCATCATGACAGTCATCAATCCAAAGCTTTATCTTGTGCCATTGTTTTAAGATTCGCCACACCCATGCCAAACGACAATTTGATAATCCGCTTCTGCAAAGAGCTCCTGACAACAGCAAAGAAAAATAGAGGTTGTTTGTCAAAAAAAGTAGGTTTACATATTGCCAGACTTTAAAAAAACGAACTTTTTTGCTGCCGTTGTACTAATAAACCACAAGTGTTGGACATGACTACAACAATTGCAGATAACCATGTTCGACTCCATCTTTGAGAATATGAAGGTTCAGAATCGAACTACAGACCGCTCCTGGAAATATGAGTGATGACAAGCACGTTATTTTTTTTTTTCCAGTAAGCAATAGTTAATTTGTGGGTGATACAAAAGAGGATCCTTGGGGAGTAAACGGCTGAGTTTCTTGACTGGCTGCATGTCTCTCAAGGCC
Source organism: Puntigrus tetrazona (assembly GCF_018831695.1). Lineage (NCBI taxonomy): Eukaryota > Metazoa > Chordata > Actinopteri > Cypriniformes > Cyprinidae > Puntigrus > Puntigrus tetrazona. The sequence goes on from NC_056704.1 coordinate 23,603,995, forward strand.
GCATTTTCTCTCTACGCCATTGTCTGTCAGTGAGCTGATCTGAGCTGTGACTCATTGTGTTGTTGGGAGGAGAAAAGGAAAAATACTGGCTATGCAACCGCAGTGCTTTGAAACCTCTCAAACCATCTTCACATAAATGAGGTTGGCATCAGATGACCAAGCTAAAGTCAGTGAATCTGTATATAGAAATATCTGCCACATAGATATGGCAGGGCTTGATGTACGGATTCATTTTAATGCTTTTTTAATACTGTTAAACACTGAAACTAAAATTAATCTAATTTCAGAAAGAAATCCGATGCTCATTTCAGAGAGAATATTTAATATTTTAACATTTAAATTGACTTTTATAATGATTATTCATTTGAAGACGCTTTTATAGCCTTGCTTTGTATATTAACGATGCAGCATGACAAGATTTTAAGGTTTTAAAACAACATTTTAGCGTAAGGTTACTAACAAACACAATGTGGAAAAAGAGATGGAAAAACTGATTGTCTTGTCATGCATTATTTGTCACAGTTCCCAGTTGTTGTGACAAATCTCCCATTAAAATGATGGAGATGATTTGCCACATCATGCCTGAAAAAAAATAAATTTGAACAACACCTGGGGCAATCTATTAATTATTCTGATATCACATTCATCATTTGATTATTTAATTGATTTATAAATCAATCGGATTTAAAAAAATCTACTTTTTTAATTTTATTTTATTGTTTTGAAACAAAATGTCCTTTGTTTTTTATTTTTATGTTTTGCGCTTTTCTTATGCACTTATTCTCAAAGTTAAGTGACTGGAAAAGTGTGAATAGTGTCACTGTTAAATGTTTGCTAATCGATAAATTCTGGAAAATTAGAAAGAGAAAGAAAAAATGAAATTTGACGATTTGACGAGATATTTAATATATTCAAGGATTTTACTTTTAATTTGGCTTTTAGATTAAATTAGCAATATTTTATCCTTGAGAGTATTAGGACAGAGAACTTTAATAGCGCATGTCTTTTTGCCAAAAATATCAAATAAGTACTGACATTAACATAAGTACGTGGTTTTGTTGCATATATAATAGTTTCAGGAAAAACAGTATGGAAATATGACAAAAACATAACAAAATTGATTTTGGTTTACATTAAATTATTTTATATATATATTCATGATGATTTTGCTTGTCTTTGTTTCTATAATCGGTCATGTACTGCATTAAAATATTTTAGTCAAAATATCTGTAGAGAAATACTGACATATACTGTATATAAACTTATTTTTGTGCATATAAATGGTAATTTTATGAAAACTGCATGGAACATGAACTTGAATACATTTTGTTTCTATAACTTTTAGCTATAATGACTGCTCAAATGATGCAATTATACCACACAATACAGAGAGAAAAAAATATATATATATATATATATATATATATATATATATATATATATATATACATACATACATATATACACATACATATATATATATATATATATATATATATATATACATATAAAAATAAAATAAAATAAAAATCAAGACCTGCTTAAGCTTTATCACAAGAGAGCCTCCTCCATCTGTTTTACAGCCTGAGCCTTGAAAAATATGTATATCTACATATATTTCCCAATACTCAAATGAATATTTGAAGGTTTTATAGAAACCTCACTCCCTTGTCTGGCAGACTGGGAGAAGTCCTTGGCAATGTGCAAAGAAAATGACATTGATTGATGTATGTTCAGCAGTTCTCTGAAGGGGTCCTCCTCTGAGAAAGAGAGAAAGAAAACAGCAAGGACAGACTGAGACTGGCTACAGCTTTCATTTCAAGACTGAAAACTTATGGGCTGAGGAGCTTAAAATCACAGACACGAGCGAAGTCTCAAGCACGCCAGCCAAGCCTCCGAGGCAAATCAAACTGGCCCCATTGCTTCTTTTCTCAGATGCATGGTATATTAGTTAACATTTTATGGGAAAATCTATGGAAATGCCGAGGACAAGTAGATTTCCATACAAATCTTTCAGCGCTAAAGCGCAGAGCAACTTTAAACAGGAATACGAGGTGTGAATGCCAGATAGATTGAGTGTCGCCTCATGACAAAACAGATCAGCTTGATCACGTCAGTAGGTTCATCCATGGATCTTTGTCTCTTGAATGCTAAATTCAAATGGGGAAACTTCACCTTTGATCTCTGCAGAAGCATTTCCCTTGGCGCCACCTTTCTGTCGCGCCCAGGATAACACGGGACCTTGCATGAACTACTCTCATTCTGTCCAGAGGAAAGAACTACGTGATAAACACACTTAAGAAGTCAACAGCTGTAGTTATATACACAATGATATTTACGCCAATCCCCTCACGCATACAGCGTAAGCTGGAAGAAAAATGCGAAATTTGTAAGCTGATTTGATCCACCTAAAATCAAAGCTGTGCAGGTGTGGCTTGATAGGTTTTTGGCTAAAAGTATGATGTACCCAGAAGTTAACACGCAGATGCAAATCCACGTGTCGACTGATGGCAGATAATCCCTTACAGACAGTCCAATAATTGGGATCTAACCATATTTTTTACTGATGAGCAGCTGTCGGTCTTATAGTATTATAGTTTTATGTCAGTCTCTAATCCAATTTCAGCCAATATTGTTGTTTTTCTTTTATTATTTTAACTTTTAAAGCTAACATTGACACTTATATGTAATCTAAATATAGACAGTGTCCAAATCAATTTAAATAAACTTATTGCTTTTATTAAATACAGCTACATGCATGTGCTTTGCATATTAAATATATGTATATGCACATAATAAATGGTATACACTACCTATATATATATATATATATATATATATAGAGTATATATATATATATATATATATATATATATATATATATATATATATACACACACATATATACATATAATAAACTTTTTACTTTGGATGCATTTTTATTATTGCGACTATTCTTTATAGATAAAAGACAGTTACTTGTTAGTATTAATAATATTAGATTGTTATTAGTAATATCTCCTGTATATTCATTTTAAAAAAGTCAATCTTGTGCTGCATAAATACTGGCCACCAGGTCTTAGCTGAGCATTTATTATTAAAATGTTCATTTATAAAAATAATAATAATTTTTATGGTTTTAAATATAATGGCAATTTAGTCATTTATCATTAAAGCAATTTTAAAAAATGTTTTATATAATTATATTATAATAATAAATACTGTTGTTTAAAAATTTGTTATTATGACTGATGACAAAGTAGAAATTTTGTTCCGCTTCAAAGAAATGTATTTTTGTTTTTAAGAAAATGCAGAACGCTAAAATCATTTTACCAAAATTTGTAAAATGTTTTACATTAAAAACAAATACAAAGTCTAAAAGAAGCCTGTTATGCCATTGCAGCTGCGTTTGTTAAAGCACAAACCGGTAAAGATTAGCTTCAAACCTTGACACATCTGGTGTGAGGTTGAGAGGTCGCTGTGAGAGCTTGTTATAGACGTGTGCTGGAGATGAGAAGGGACCTTGGCGCCCGGGTCAGATGGAATTCATTAATTGCAGCACGAGCATGTCCGCTTTGATAATAGCCTGCTGGCAGCAGAACAAAAATTGATGCGCAAACGCTGCGCGAGCTGGCGTAAAAAAATGTGTCAAAACAAGTTTTAGGGATGTATTGATAGTGCAGAATAAAGCAACATATTGAGCCGCGGTGAATATCTCTGAAATAATTAGCTCATGTTGCACCCTGTGGGCCACAAAAATAGGGCGCGCGTCATATTAGCCGTCACTAATTGAGAATGAAAGAATCGCATGTACACTGCTGCGTGCAGCGGAACAACATCTACTAAAACTCATCTTGAGAAAGCGTGGATCATAGATTACACCTAATTAATTCTGGAAAGACTACCGGCGCAACTTTGCTCGATCAAAGCGGAAGTAAACTGTGAAATGAGAAACGTATCTCAACACGGAGGCAGCTCCATTGAAACATGAGCGTATGCAATAGCCTATCCTGATGAAGTGGAGTTTTCTTCGATGCGAGCAAAACATCTGGGGAAAGCAGTCTCCATCAAAGAGGTCTTGATCTTTTATAAGACTCCTTCTGGCCCTCATGCAGCGACCTCCTCTCGTAAACAAGATTCGCTGGATGCACATCACTCTAATCGCTGATGAATCTAAGCATAAATCATGACAATATGGGTGTATAAGCTTTTTGGTTCAGGGACACTTTCCTCTTTGTGATAAGATTTACATACAATACATCTTTGGTGAGCCCTCTGAATCTGCCTGTGCATGTCTATGAGTTTTGGAGGAGGGTGAGATCTTATGTTTTCAAAAAATTAGCTTGCTATGACCTTTAAAGTCTGCTTGTGTTAGGTTGAGCCAAATTTGATTTTTTTACTGAATCAACTGTACATGCATATGTTACTTTTATACACGAATTTGAAAAAAGAGTACCTATTCAAAAAAAAAAAAAAAAAAACACACTGCTACTTAATTTAGATCATCATGACCTATTTAAATATAAGTGTATCTCTATATATAGTATTTAAAAACATATATAGAAATGTAGTTGGCGTGTTCTGATAAATGCAATTTAATAAATGTCATGATAAACTAAAAAATATGATTATTAATACTTTATAACATGAATTCTTTGGCTAATTACATTTAGTTAATATGAACTTAAGGAAGGAACTACACTCTACATTATTTATTACTGTTCAATTAATGTGTTCGCTTCAGTAATTAAAAGCATTATTAAATTCACAAACCGTTTCGTTAACATGGAGTTAATGCATCGCGGCCTAATATGAACCAATAATGAATTAGTTTGCATTTTATTAACTAACATTAACTCAACAGTGTAATCAATGTATTGTTCATTGCACCATGTTAATTTATATATTAACTAATGACATCTATTATGAAGTGTTACCATATAATTCAATGGGGTTTTTCTATTTAAATATATTAACGTAATACTGGAATTAAATTACAGTTTTGAAATTATAACTGGGCATATCATATTGCTTTAATGTTACTAAATATCAAATAAGTGTACTTGTTTAGAGCATTACTAAAATATTTGGTGCGTATTGAGCTAGTAATTGCATTATATTTGTTTATATGTTCACCGTGTGTATGTGTGTGTGTATATATATATATATATATATATATATATATATATAAATAAAATAACATAGATGCCGTGATACATTATGAAAAGATTTACAAGTATTTTTATGTATTTATATATTTATATTAACAGTTTATATTTTATATAAAATGTTTCATATATAAACATACCTCACTTTTTAAACATATACACATTTAAATTCTACTTATTTTATATAAAATGTACTTTTGAACTACAACTTTATTTGACGTTATTACAAAGCTTCTACTTTTAGGATTCATTTTAAAAAGTGTACTCTAAACACACTAAAGTGGCCTTTTTCATTAATATTGCGAATCTGCAAACAGGGCTTCTTTAGATGTTAATATCATGTAAGTACACACTCAATTACAATTAATGCAATTTCTTTTCACAAAAGTCTAACTTTCCCAGTCATGGCTTCTTTTGGTGTTTGGTAATTCACGAATCAATCAGAAATTGATGTCGCAAGCGGTGACCCATTTTCTGGATTTCACGCTCGAATCGCACCGAAAATGTCAAGCGCCAGATCTGCTCCCTCTAAACGGGAGCACAATAAGAGGGGCAGAGCAAGCTGGAAGCGGAACTAATGGACTTCAAAACTGTCGGCTAAAGTTTCAACTCTCCTGGTGCAAACAATTCTGGACTCGCTGAATACCACCTGACGAAGCACCCTCCAGGTGTAATTCCAGCCTAAGAGACTCTGGGCGAGAGGTGTACTAAGCGGAGAAGTCATATGAGTAAGAGTGTCTCCGCTCTCACTGACCTTCAAAAGTGTTTTTAGCCACACTTAAAATGAAAACTACGGGTGAATGGAAAGTCCACTCTGACACAACCTCTAACTGCGACAAAAAGTCAATAAACCGAGCAATGTACCGCTTACACTTCACTGAGAGCCCGCTGGATGAATCTCAGCGTTGTTTAAAAGAGTTGAAATTAACACCGTCACGTGTCTCCTCACCTTTAATCCAGAATTAAAGCGTGACAATCATAGGTGACTGAACCGATTTTCGCAATCCAGCTATCAGACTGTCCTTGAAAAAAACAAAAAGAACACTTATTTAGACATCTTGGCACTGGGCGGATACATTTCTTTCACGTTTTGATCCAGCTGCGCTTATTCGCCTCAGACGACGTACGGAAGACATCATTACACAGGGCATCAGGATGAACCGTAGTGATGTTGTTAGCGCTTATGAATATTCCTACGCATTTCTCCCAGGCACTCCAAAAAGGAAATTGAAACCTCCGAAGTGGAACGAAAAGGAACTAAGCCTGCGCAAAGTGAATTAGGCTTTACTGTTAAAAGCACAGAATTCAGGAAAAGAAAGAAAAATCAATACATGGTGTGTCTAATTAATTCCTGAAGGGATTTCTCAACTCCAAACAAGAATTAATTAGCCCAGACATCACGCTTTTTCACCCCCTCCCACCCTTTACTAAAAGCAGGACCTCAAACACTCACCCAGGACTCAACACAAATACCACAAGCATCACAGTAACACACAACCATCCTGAATGATCTGAACGATGTGCTCGCTGGACGACAGAAACTAGATCGCGCTCTTCTGAAGGAAGCGTAATGCAGTTTTCTCCTTTCTCCAGACGTCGGTTTACTGAACTATTCAGCCGAGATCTCAGCGATTTCTGTTAAGTTTGGCCAAAAAAACCACCCACTTAGTCAGGCAGAGCTGTCTGACAGGCAGCAAACCGGAGGTCATTTCATCGCTGCTTGATGCATTTATCTGTAATGGTTTGCCAAAATAAAAACAGCAATTTCAAATGTGAAGAAAATGTAGATTTTTTAAATAAATCCACTGAAATTAGCACTGGACAAATAGCGAAGGGGAAACTCTGCATAAAAAAAAAAAAGGCACAGTAGGTTTTAAGTACAGGGAGAAAATAATAGTTGTAAATGCTCCTAAAACTACATTTAAGCATCCCAGTATTGTAATGCCCAGTAATATACTATACTAATATACTAAATGTGCATAAATGTAGATAAAAATACAAATAAATATTTCACATTACTATAATTTGCATCACCACAAAAAATATTAATATTTAAATAATGATTAAATAAATATGATTAAAATTATTTATAGTTTAATAGTTAATATTCTAACCTAGATTGAAAAAAACAATTTTAAATAAAGTGTTGTTTACTTAATTTTTTATAAAAGCTAACCAAAATTATGATTTTTTTTTTTTTAAATGTAATTTCTACAGAGAAGAGACTTGGATTTTAGGCCTGTCACAGTAACGACTTTTGTTGTGCAATATTTTGCCTTAACTGCGATAAGTGATATGATTGTCATTTTAAGACCATGTTATGTCACTGAATCATAAGATAACAGCATAAAAAAGGCACAAGTGGAATGCAAACACTTTTTTATGTTATTGTGATTTTTGCTATTGCTCTTTTCTATGACAGTGGAAACATTCTGTCTCATGAACAGCTTATGCATTTTTACAACTTCCACTTCGCTTCAACAATTTCAAGTTCCAAAATTATTACAGGGGTTGATACAGTTCATAAATAGTCATCTAACTTTTGGAAGCAATGAAAGGATACTTAATAGATGGCTTTTTTTATTGTTTAGTTCCCCCACTTATTTCGTCCTAAGAATAATTTTATATATATATCTCTCTTAAATGCACACAAAGAGTCAATGTCAATCTTAAATCTTTTCATAATACCATAACTGAAAAGTGCCTTTCATTTCTCCATATCAGATTCTTTTTAGCTTTTCCCATCAACTTATTTTTCACAATTGCCCTTTACAGACTACCAAAAGGACAAACATTTTATTTCAATGCCTAAAATTGGCTTAGTAAAAACGTCCAAAGATAGGAGCACTGCTGTGCATTACAATCTAATATCTCTGGCCTGGATAAATAAATTTTATTATCGTAATATCTTCCTCTGCAGGTTTAAATGGGTATATTGAGAGTGGAAACAGCAGCGCGCTTCAGGAGTGCACGGTGACTGTGGAGCTCCTGCATGCAAACGCTTCAGTAACAATGCCAACATCACAATAGTTGAACACAGAGGAAACATGAGATCGGGCGTATTCACTACAGATGCAGGCTCACGCTAAACGATAATGACAACGAGAGAGAGAGAGAGAGAGAGAGGAGAGAGAGAGAGGAGAGAGGAGAGAGAGAGAGAGGTGAGAGAGAGAGAGAGAGAGGTGTGTGTGTGTGTGTGTGTGTGTGTGAGAGAGACTTTGATTTTCCCTGAATTCGTGGCGAAGCAAAGGTTGTTTAGCTGCAATGACTGTTGGCTCTTATGTACTTTGAGAGTTTGTACACTGACATTTACGTAAGAAGAAGGGCAGAGGCATCTCACGAGCCATCAAACTGAAATCATATCGCCAGCGTTTAACTTCTTTGCGCACTTTCAGTAAACATTATCACTCAACCAGGTTTCCGAGTTTGCATGTTGAAGACTCCTGAGGTTATTTAACGCACCTCACTGTATCATGCAAAGATACGTTTCACTGCACTTGTTAATGGCACTCAAAATGCAGCCGCGTTTATTTCAGCAGCTGCGTTTATTTCGCAGCTCCGTAAGAACGTGCTTGAACGGGGGTAAAACAAACTGGTTAGCCAGCTCTGCTAACTTCTGCCAAAGTTCTCGCGGCGCAAGCTGTCTAGCGCGTTTATCCTCGCATCTATGATCTGCGTTCACGCATCCCGATATTTTCTATCCCTCGGCTTGAGAAACACTGCGTTCCGTCCGACATGTCAAACTTACCGCACGCTGTTTTAGCTTCCTCCTCCTGAAGGTTTGAAGAGGCGCGTACAGTACTGGATGTTAAGGTCACTGGTTGACGTATTAAAACCCCATGGAAATCAAGCACTGTTCCTTCAGACACATAGTTTTTTTTTTTCTTTTACTGAAGCATGAAATACAAAATCTATCCCACAATACATATCGTTATTTAAAATATTTTACTAAACATATAAAAAACATAGCAATAAACAAACAAGTTTAATTAAAATTATATATAGACTGAACTAGAAAATTCCAAATTTCTATTTTGAAAATCTAGTCTAAATCTAATCAGTTCTTTGTGAGATTCGCATGACAACTCCTCTGACATTTCAATATTGCTTCTGCTTATGATTATTTATGTAATGTATCCGAAGCTCATCTGTTCTGATATTTAACCATGTTTCCAGTGTATTTGTTAGCACATAGCATGGAGAGTTGAGTCCTGTGCTAAAGCTGCTCCAGGACGTCGCCTCTGGTTACTTTCCTGGCATGGATCGTCGAAACTCAAAGATACTGTGAAATCCTTTAAAATGTCAGCCCTCCAACGCCCCACCTGCTTGATACCGATTCAGGTCCCTCCAGATCCCGCAGGATCCTGTGACAGGATACTCCTTATGAGTGAGCCAAGATTCTCCCGAGATCTTCACTCCACTATGTCTGCCTGCTCGATACTAAATGAAGATTGTGTAAGTGCATGCAAATTAATGATGCTCGGGTTGACTGATTCAAGACCACGATCCTGTTAGATTTTGGACTTGAGGGCTGCCAGTTAATGAGGAACTAATAATGTGTAATCTCAGTCTCTTTTCCAGAGCACTAATCCAATTTTTTCATCCGATGTGTTTGTAATTTACACCTTTCGTGACCAGGCATGCTTGTAAAATAACATTTGCAGCGACACACGCAAGAGAATATGGATGCATTATCTAAATTCTTTTAAAAGAGATGATAAAGCAAATTGAAATCTGGTGGCATGCAAAGTACAGAGTTTACAGTAATGTATCATGTACGATTTAGTGTTCAGATATACAAATGTGCATCACTATATGCAAATGTACAAGCTTATTCATTGCTTATATGAATAATGAAAAGATGAGTTAGCTGCCTTCATCAAAAGAGATCTGGAGAAATGTTTCATTACATCATTTGCTCACAAACAGATCCTCTGCAGTCAATGGGTGCCGCTGGAAATGACATAAGATTCACCAGACATCAACGCTGATGGACTGGAGCGTGTGGATTACTTGTGGATCACTGTGATGTTTTTTATCAGCAGTTTGGACTCATTATGACGCACCTGCTCACTGCAGAGGATCCGCTGCCGAAAGCAAACAATATAATGCCCAATTTTTCTATGCTCTTATAAAGAAACAAGCTCATCTAGGATGACCTGAAGGTAAGTAAACTTTCCGTAAATGTCTATTTTGGGATGAATCATTCTTTTAAAACTTTTCAGTAACTACAGTATTCTTGTTTTAGGTGATAGGCCTGGCTCCCTAGGGACACACTTTCACACAGAATTTAGCTACAACCCCAATCAAACACCTCTGGAACCAGCTAATCAAGGTTTTCAGGATCACTTGACTAGTCACGGACTGTGTGTGCTGAGCTGGTCTTGAAAAAAAAACTTTGCAGGGCAGACGGCCTCAGGTGCAGGGTCTCAAAAAGCAAGGTTTTAGGGTTCATTACTTTATTCCATCACACAAATCTACCTTCTAGACATTACAGTTTGGCAATGTATCATTTATAGGTATATCCTTTTGAGAAGAACTGAAATATTAAATACAAACCTAAGCACACTGTAATTAGTTACTCGTACTGTTTCTGGGCTAGGCCTCAGCTAATATTATTCAAGTCATAGCAAATCAGTGCATGTCAACACAGGCCCCTGACTTGGTCATGTGTCTTGTGTCATTAAAAGTGCTAAACAAACTAGGCATGTGCTAAGTGTGTCTGTCAGAACATCGTATGTGTGTTTAGACGTGAAAACTTTGTGACAAACAAGCGAAGACAGGTTTGGTCTGCTTTCACACTTATATATTGTAGTACCCACATTCTCACACTCTTCAAGCTGAGACACTGGGGATATGACTGCATCTTGTGTGTATCACACTTTTATTTGTCCCTCCTCAACAAACTTTTCCAGGTCAGAACGTACTTGGCGATGACACAGCCAATTGTGAGGATTCAAGAGGACCAATTAGGAGAAGCTGAATTCTCCCAGTGGTCTGTTTCCTCTTTGATTTTGAAGTTCTTCTTTGGTTACATAAAATGAGTTCCACATTCTGCTTTTTAAAAGTTATCTCAGAAGATTTTACAGTGCTGACTTTTTTTAATAGTTTATGAGATGTAAAGCAGAACAAAAATCTGAATTGTGAGATAAAAATGAATTACCATTTAAATTTTTAATTCCTGGTAAAAAAAAAAAAAAAAAAACAGCTTTGAATTGTATTGTAGAGGAACCTTTATTAAAATGTTGAGTTTCTATATTCTATGTTTATATTAAAACATAGAAACTCAAAATTCTATGAAAATTATTTTTGTTCCCTCATGAGTTTATATCCCAAAAGTTTTTCCCCACAAAGTTATAAAATTAAAAATGGTTATTAAAAAATGCTACTTTTTATCTCAAGCAAGATTCTGATTTTTTCTTTTCTAATTCTGGTAATTTAGCCTAATTACATTTCATTAGTGCTATCAAATGATTAATCATGATTAACTGCATTCAAAATAAACGTTTTGGTTTGTATAATGCATGAGTGTATACTGTGTATATTTATTATGTATAAATAAAAACGCATTCATGTATATATTTAAGATGTATATATTTCAAGCGTGTTGTTTCTATATGAAATATATGTATATATATAAATATAAATGTATATACATGTAAGATTAATTCACAATTAATCGGTTGTCTGCACTCATTTCTATACAGAAAAGGGATGGTAAGATTCACTGATATAATTATTAGTATATGCGCTATACTTTGTATTTAAAAAGTGACTTTTAAAATGTATTGTATGCATAGATTGATCTAGAACTCTTTCTCAAGCGCATTCTTTTCACCGCTGTTTCTGCGTGAATATGACGAATGTGTTAGAAGTCAGAATGCATATAAGTTAATTTATGATTTGTTGTCTGTCTGAACCAAATCGCAGCTGCTTCATATCTATCTTTATTGGCTATATGCATCGAAATGTACATCGATCTACCTCGGTTATGGAGATGCATATCCCTAATACAGAATCGCTATGCTCATATGTAATGCTGATTGACCATCCGGTACATGTTTCGCGAAGAAAACTATTAAAAAAGCAGCTTGCAGCTTCTGTCGGAACAAAACCATTTAAACGCAGAAGCTGAGAGTAGAAGCATCAAAAAATAAAAAGTCGGAAACAGACTTGTCAGCATGTCACCTCGTCTGGTTTTGTTACAAACAGAGCTTTCTGTCTACAACAATGTACAGAAAGAAGATGAATCCATCTAAAAACACTAGATTATCTAGACATACAGCTGCCATGGAATTCCCCAGCAACAAAAATTGTCAGGTGAATGTTTATTGCTGAGCGTCGAGGGGCCATTTTCAGGAATAAAGACCGTGAGTGAGGGTTTGTGTGGAGTCTGACATAAATGTGAAATTTCTTTCACTTCTTTCAGTTGCAGCAATTAGCCTAAGGAGTTATTCTCCCTCTGGTGAACAACTCCGAAGCATGCAAAATGAGGCGACATGAAGGCACGCCACTGCATTAGTATACCTGACAGACCTCGGGTCCTACTCGAAAACAATACAAATGAGGAGTTTGTCGTTTTGGGGTCATCCCATGACCGCACGGCATGTCTTGGGGTTCCTCATAGCATCAACACCAAAGCCTTGGAGACCTATTATAAGCAGGTCCTGGACAGAGGCTTTTGCTTCCAGCGCTTTCCTGATGAAATGCCACATGTTTTATAGGAAGGAACTCTATGGTGGACAGGGTCATAATGAGCCCGTGGAGAACCAGGCATCTGTCAGCGCTGGGCTTGTGTGTGCGTACGTATGTGGTAAATATGAAAGAGAGACTAAAGAGAGAGAGCGAATGAGAAATGAGGAAGAGAACAAGAGATACAAGACTCCTGTGGACAGTAAATTCAGCAGTCAGATGGTGCAGGCACACGCATTACGCCGATAAATAGGGAAATTCTTGGCCTTAAGGAAATATAACGCATGCGGACTGAACTGCTTTGTTTAGTGCTGGCATTAGTGGAGGCCATTTATGGAGAAAGCTTGGATTATTGATCATTTTACGAAAGATGTATTAAAGATCTTATGTGCTATCACAATGCCTTGGGGTGTTATGTTTACTCTCAAAATCAGCACAAATACAGCATTTGAAGTGTATTTATATTAAATAAAAAAAACGAAATGAAATCCACAATCAAGCTTTTTTAAAGCCCCAAATGATACGTTAGAGGAACCGCTACACTGTTCAGATCAAGGATCTGACAAAGGATTCCCAGGACAGACTGGGTAGACATGCTGGAGACGAGTGACTTGACTAAATTTTAAACTGCAAAAAGTTAAGGCTGAATAAAATGAATGTTAACATTGTAGCAATAGCTAAAATACATTGTACGGGTCAAACACCATTAGGACATTAAGTAACGATCATATACACATGACTATATACACAAAACCAAAACAAAGACCATAAAGCATTGCTAGAAATAAAATAAAAACCTATTCAAATTACGTAAATTATTAAAACAACATTTAAAAAATGTATGTTATTTCAGGCAACATTTCTAATTTTCTAACTAAAACTAAGTAAACTAAAACTAATCAAGAAAAAATGTATAAAAATATCAACAAAACTACAGGGCCCCTAAAGGCGCACAGAGGTGGGAAAATAAATGGGTTTTTTAATGTTTTGCGCTTTTCTCAAATAAAAGCAATGAAATGTTTTAATATATACTTTGTTCCCTTTATCGCTTTGCTGTAGGGAGAAAAGCTTAGTGTGCTGCATGTTGTATTCATATACTAGGCTATTTCTGCTTTATTAATAGTAATATTATTAATAAGGTTATTAATAGGTTATTAGCCTAATAATTTTAAAGCATGTATTATATTAAATTTGTTGCTCCAATATCACTGTTTTAAAACATTAAACTACTTTAAGCATTTTAGAATGCCCCAAAATGTGCTTTGAACTGTATTTTTAATACTTGAGTCTAAGTTAGAAATAAAACTTTATGAACAGCTCCATTATGAACATATGGAGCTATAAATCACAGCAAGCTGCAAAGTTAACAGGAAGTGTTTGCCCAAACTTAATTGGTTTTGCTACATTTCTCATTTTTTAACTAGAAGTACAGAAAACGAAACAATAATAATAAAAAAACACTAATAACTTACTAAAATTACTGAAAATACATGAACTATACATACTGTAAGAAATAGTAAAAATAAAAACATACAACTGACAAAAACATCAAAATGACTAAAACTACCTAACTAAATTTTAATTAATTAATTTAATTACATTTGGAAAAAAATATTAGCAAAAACTGTTGTGTATCAGTGATAGCTACTAAAGTAACACTGATATAAAATACACACACACACACACACACACATTGTGTTTCTATGTTTAATGGTCACGCTTCATAGGCTTACTGTTTCTTTCTCCTGTATAAAAACCTATATTCTACTGCCTTACACTAACCTTACATCTAAATATACCCCTCACAGGAAACTTTCTGCAATTCTACATTTTCAAAACTACTTCATTCTGTATGATTTATAAACTTGTTTCCCCACGGGGACCCAAAAAATGTCACCACAAGGTCAAAAGTAAACTATTGCTATTCTTGTGGGGACAGTTGGTCCCCATAAGGTGTAATACCAGGTCACACACACACACACGCTTGCTTTTATATAGCCTTGCTATATATGACGCTGTTGTACACACACACACACACACACACAGACAGACACACACAACCTTTTTTTTCACTGTGAAAAGTCATTTCAAATAATGTTGTCCCCTTGTCCTCAATGCATTAAAATGGGCTTACAGTACAAATCCAAATCCCTGTGACACCATAATTAAACTATGAAATTACATGTTCTGCTCATGATCTGTTCCAGTGGCACTCACTAGGACTTTCTTTTTCATGGCGCCAACGAAAGCACTGAGTTGCATATGCAACATTTATTTAGTTTGTCAAATTTACTTGAATCAGTGTGTTATTATCTGCTGCATCAGAGCCGTTTTGGGAAGGAAGGTGTGATAATGACCCATTTCATGCAGACTAGGCTTTTGTGTAGCTGCAGTATCTTTTAGACACATCAACCAGGAGTTATTTCCCTCAGCTGTTTTTATACCCCACAGCTATTTTTGTAAAACACAGAATTTGTGTAACTGAGAATGTGGGAACCGTTTAGCTCTCGAAACAAGATGCAGTCTGGTTGACGTCTGAACATATGAAGATCATAACATTAATAACGGAGAAAGAAAATCAACACCACTACACAGATGTAAGCGGAATAGTAAAGCAATATGTTAATTTGGGCAGCTATCTGACCTGCTTCCATTTAATATATGCTAATTTGTAGTTACTAATTAGCAATAAAATGGGGTGCACTTTAGTTAAACAATGAAGTTTGAGGGTGTTTAATCAGCCACTTGAGCTCAGAACATAAACGTTGAAAAAGGTGGAAGAACTAGTTTGAATGGATTTCTGTCATCGGTGCCACATCAAGCAAAGTCCGCCAGTTCTTATGTTCAATTCTTTGATAATTATATACAATTACGAGGGCTATAATTAAATTAGTCATTATCTCAAGTACAATGCAGTAACAAGAGAGCAGAACGAGAAAATGTTTGATTGTGATAATTACTGAAATTATTACATGAATCGCATACGCACTCGTAATTCAGAAATACTTCATTCCCAACCAGGAGGCACACACAGCCTTGGAACATATTTAACAAGTAAACAAAGTTAGTGAACAGAGAAAGGAAAAAAGCGTTCAAAAACATTCACTTTATTTACCAAGAAGACTTCCCTCCAGTTATAGAATAAATGAGTTCACACTGTGTGTGTCCGGATCATAAAAAGCTTTATATCATAATCAGGGCTAGAAAGAAACTGAAATAGACCATCCATGCAATGCATTAATGTGTGTGTGTGTGTGTGTGTGTGTGTGTGTTTGGATGCTCTATGTAGATTCATTAGTTCATTAGTTTTTTCAAACATTCTATTTCAGTAATATGATATTTTTCATTGGTACTCTATTGATATTTTTCATAAGTAATCATTTCTAAATTATGTTATGTAACCTTATTTGAATCATCTCTCAGCATGTGCTCACTTAATTTTGTGGCGCTTAGAGGATCTCGTTCAGGATGGGCTATTCTAAAATCAGTCAAATTCTATTCTGTTATTGAACAAATGAAATCAGTATCAAGAAAATGAATCTTTGCAGAAGTTGCATATAAAGTTGCATTTGGATTTACAGGTGTTAGTTCAGCTAATTCAGGATATTTAAAACATGTAATGTTGAATACAAATATTTCAAAATCCAAAAATACTTTAAATGTGAAAGTACAATCTCCATTAGGAGGCAGCACGTCAGTGTTTGTAAGTGAGTGATGGCCTATTTCTTCAATACTCATGTCTGGTGAGTATGCTGGCCATGCAAGAACTGGGCTGTTTTCAGCTTCTGGTAATTGCAACGTGAGGCCATGCATTATCATGCTGCAACATGAGGTGATGGTTGTGGATAAATGGTACAACAATGGGCCTCAGAATCTCGTTACGGTATCTCTGTGCGCTAATCAATAAAATGTACCTGTGTTCATTGTCCATAGCATATGCCTGACCATACCGCCACCATGGGCCACTTTATCCACAACGTTGACATTAGCAAACTGCTCACCCACACGACACCCTACATGCCATCTGTGAAGAGAACACCTCTCCAAAGTGCCAGATGCCATCGAATGTGAGCACTTTCCCACTCAAGTCAGTTACGACGACGAACTGCACTCAGGTCGAGACCCTGATGAGGATGACAAGCATGCAGATGAGCTTCCCTGAGATGGTTTCTGAAATTCTTTGGTTATGCAAACCCGATTGTTACAGCAGCTGTCCCGGGTGGCTGGTCTGAGACGATCTTGGAGGAGAAGATGCTGGATGCAGAGGTCCTGGACTGGTTACACGTGGTGTGCAGTTGTGAGGCCAGTTGGATATACTGCCAAATTCTCTGAAACGCATTGGGAGATGGTCTATGGTAGGCAAATGAACAGTCAATTCACGGGCAATAGCTCTAGAGGACATTTCTACAGTCAGCATGCCAGTTGTACGCTCCCTCAAAACTTGCAACATCTGTGGCATTGTGCTGTGTGATAAAACTGAACATTTTAGAGTGGCCCTTTATTGTGGCCAGCCTAATCCACCCCTGTGTAATAATCATGCTGTCTAATCAGCATCTTGATATCTCACAACTGTGAGGTGGAAGTGTTATCCTGGCAAAGGAAAAGGGCTCACTAACACAGATTTAGACAGATTTCTGAACAATATTTGAGAGAAATAGGGAAAAAAAACAAAAGTGTTGCTTTTGTTTGGTGGATTGTGTTTGGTTTTTGCAATATACTCTATAAGGTCATGTCTCACAAGTTCAGTATTTGCACTAAGCCTGTGCAGATTTGTGTTCAATCACTTTTATTTACATAGCGCTTGTAACAATATAGATTGTATCAAAGCACTGAACAGTACCAAATAGGAGAACACAATGATAGCGATGTGACAAGATTGACAAGATTCAACCATTTTGTTATTAAATGTAGAGACGACCTTTGTAATCTATCTGTAACCAAAACCTGATCCATGGAAAAAAAAACCTTAAGGAAAACCAGTAGACTGTAGATAGTGATCTGAAATATCATCACTTAGCTGAAGAATTTCAACTACATTAACATCAATTCCATATGACAGTATTAGATCTAGAGTATGATTTCAACAATGAGTAGGTCTTGACACGTGTTGTCTAACCCCAACAGAATTCAGAATGTCTAAGAAAACTAATCCTAATGCATTTTTCTCATTATTAACATAGATATTAAAAGACTTTATCTGCAGCCAGTTCTAACTCAGTTAGAAAATCAGCAAGTTCTTTAATAACGTCTGTGTGGTGCCCTGTATACAGTAGCCAGTATAAACATGACAGGATTTATCACTAGCCTGTGTTTCTATAGATAATGTTATGTGCAGCACCATAACCTCAAATGAGTTATACTTAAAGCCTGCCGTCTGAGAAGTACTGAAAATATTGTTATAAATTGCAGCAACTCCTCCCCTTTACCTTTTAGATGTGGCTAATTTTTATAGCACTAATTTTGGAGTAGACTCATTTAAGGTAATGCATTCACCTGGTTTTAGCCAGGTTTCTGTCAGACAGAGCAAATAGATTCTGATCATTGATCAAATCATTTATATAAAGTGCTTTTGTAGAAAGGGATCTGATATTCAGCAAGTCAAGTTTTATAATTTGCTCTGTATTATAAACAGATTTTATTTGTTGAACATCAATTAAATTGTTGCTTTAAATTTGGTTTGGACGTTTTCTGTTTATTCTAATTCGGCGAACAGACACAGTCTCTATTTTGTGATATCTAGGTGAAAGAGCTTCTATGTGCTGAGAATTAACTGCCTTCTGTGACGTGAGGCAGCTAGCAGACGGTCGGTTTAAACAGTCTGTCTGCTTCCTGACCTGGGCCCCTAGTTAGTCAAGTGTGAACTCGAAGACTATATGCTATATTTCTCAAGAGAAGAGGCACCACCCCAGGAGGGATGAAGACCATCTCTCTTCAACAGGTCAGATCTGCCCCAGAAACTATTGTCTATGAAACCTATGTTATTCTGTGGGCACCACTTAGACATCCAGCCATTGAGACCCAGCAGTCTGCTGTGAATCTCATCACCCCAGTAAGCATCTACAGCCCTCACGTTCCTACTGTCTTCAATTAATGTTTGGATGCATGTCTCTAATTTTCAAACCTTTTCTGTCAGCCTAGCTATTTCCCTGCATTTATCACATATGAATCCTTTATCGCCCGACAGAGAGACATAAACTATACATGTGGCAAACGGTACAAGTGACAATGTAAGGAGAAACCATTTATTCACTGTGAGTGATGGAAGATTTGCTTACCATTGTTGTTTGATGAGCTTGTAAAAAAAACGGAGCGAACAAGCACGAGGGACAAATGAAACGGAAAAGAAAAAGAAAGCAATGACAGGTCTGTAGAAGCAAGTGTTAGTGCACTGCATGGTTTTAGATTCACGATCAACAGTCAAATTTGTTAGATTAGTTTGATAGTATCAGTAGTATGTAGATAGTTAAGTTATATTTGATTGCTATAAAGAACAGAGAGTGCTAAATAGAAGAGCGAGAAGTTACACAGAGCTACAAACACACAAACCTCTCAGCAGACAGGAGCACTCGAAGTTGCATAAACTTACCCAAATTGGCTAGTAATTTGACAGCTGTTACCTGCCACAGCGAATTTTACCCGATTTTTGGTGGGTTTTAATTTCACAGGCTGTATCCACATTTTTTCTGACATAAAAATGATCACCATTCTATGGGTCTAACTTCCGGTCTCATCCACAGCCAGCTATTTTTAGCTGTAGATTGTTTGGCTACTTGATATTGAAAATTGGTGGTGCTATTTTAACCTATTATCTTAATTATGAAAACACTGGTTTGCACTGCAAACAGTTTTATTGTTTACTGCGTTGTTACCTTACCTATAACGTCTAAGGAAAAATACTACTAAATATGTTATTGAAAGTCTAAAAAGCGACACCTGCAGGTAAAGTTACAGTGGAGGTGTGCCTCCCTTCGGTCTATAGACTTTCTACAGAGACCCCAAAGCCTGCCGTGACTTCTCTTAAATAGGGAAAATTACGTGAGAGAAGGCAATGCTTCCATCGTGCTATAATTAGTTGTGATTGGTTCTTTTGATAAATCTCGCCTCTTGTTTTCGTGGTGAGTTCTGGGTCTGAAAATGAAGAAAATGATGAGTTATTAAACATGATGACTCAGTTTTTAGTGAGCATTTAGCTTTATAAAATGAAAGATGTATTTTCATGCTTGTGAATGTTTGTGGCAGTGCTAATAGGCCTAATGAAGTGCCGCAGATAATGAAGCATGTGTTAAGTTGTTTTTGACATGATCAACCAGTGTTCGAATTCGCTTTTTTTGCAGAATGTTTTTCCTACCCTTTCAAATCCAATATTAAATCAGATATATTCATTTCAAATATAAACATAACTTATTTTTATATAACTTTTATTGTGGATATAATCATTTGACAACAACTGTATATATATATATATATATATATATATATATATATATACAGTATATATATATATATATATATATATATATATATATATATATATATATATATATATATATAAACAGTTGTTGTTAATATATAGCCACATTGACATTCTAAGAAATCCAAAAAATGATGAATGTCTAAAGGTTTGATACATATAATATACAATAAATATGTAAGATGAAATGACAAAGAATCTGGATGCAAGCCAGACTAAAACCTCATGAGGTTCTCAATGAGCACAGCAGCTGTCACGTTAACCATTACATCATTTATGTTGATTATGTACTATATGATTATGTTCTAAAGGCTACAGACATATGTGTATTCTAGTCTTTTCATGGTCCCTTATGATTCCCAGTCTTTTCATCATAAGTGTAATTGATAGGCTTCCCTTACCAGAGACATTCAGGAGATTTCCAAAAATCCTTTATAAGCCAATCCCTAAAATACAGCTTCATTTATATTTTATTCTAACTAAAGGTTTAACCACTGCAAAACGTATAACTCTTCTCCCTGTTTAACTGAATTATTAATGTTACTTAGCCCTGCAGAGGAAAAACTCATCGCATTGACCCTGCAACAATGTATAGCTGACTGCTATGCCCTTCAGATCATAAACTGGTTTTCCAAGAACATTAAAATCAATACTGTATGTCAAAGTATTTTTAAATAAATGCCTAAGCAAAGCCATCAGACATTCATCTTTATAGCACTAACAAATCAGTAATGTATTGATATTCCTGTTTGGAGTTTGTTCTTGTTCAATATAGTATGTCTAATTAGCTAGGGTCTCTTTAAGGAATAGTTTTCATGAAAATTACAATTGCTTAGCATATATTCAACCTCAGGTTATCCAGAGTTTGTTTCTTCCTCAGAAAAGATTTTGAGAAATTTAGCCTTATGTCGCTTGTTCATCAATGGATCCACTGCAGTGAATGGGTGCCGTCAGAAGGAGAACATCACAACAATCCAAGAGTAATCCACATCACTCCAGTCCATCTTTTAACATCTTCTGAAGTGAAAACCTGCATGTTTGTAAGAAACAAACCCATCAAGGCATTTTTAACTTCACACCACTGCTGTCAGATACAAAATGAATCCTCTATCCATACTATTGCTGAAATTAGCCTTCCAGGAAAGCTTGGCTCACATTACAACCACACTATAGCAGCACTTTATTTAGATATAACCAAAGCATAAAAATTTTACTCTTACCTTAACTATTGATTTGCAAGCTCTTGAATTTCCTTCAGGAAATGCAAATCAACCCGTGTAACAAGATAAAACCAGTATTGGGTATAAAATGTCTCAAAAGACACCACTTAAAGTTGTTTTAATATTCTTGTTATAATTTCTTGTTGCCACATCCCTTAACATCTGCTATATCTTACACTGAAGCATACATAATCCATCAGGTTCAGCTGATGCATGGCAATACTTCATTACGTTTTGTTTGTTGTTAGGCAACACTCTGGAATACTCGATTCTGATTGGTCTATCGTGCCGTCTTGTGGGATGATGTTCCTTAGACTGGTAAAAGCTGGAATGCACTACATGACTTAAATTCTGAACACATTTTTAAAACATTAGACTTCGAACATGACTAAATTACCCCGGTAGCAAAGTTATGAAAAGTTCTATCATGAAACTATCAGCAGCCAATGAGCTCACTGCTCAGTGTTTTAGTACTTTAGCAGTTGCAGTGTTTTACAAACCCTCCTTCCTCCCCAGCTCCACTTGCATATGCAGTGCGTTTGTTGGGCGTTATTTATTTTCTGGGTGATGCCACGGAAAGCACGAGCACCTCATAACTTCCTCTCAAATCAGCTAAATGGCGCATGGTGCAATATTGTGCATCCTGCACATGGTTGTTGGCGTAGCACTAGCGTGAGTGTGGAGAGCGGCTACACCCAGAGTACCTGGTATCACGGCTGTTGAGCTGGACGTCTCTCATCGCAGCTTTCTTCTTCCCCTTTCATGTGGCTGGTAATATCCGGTAACAAACTTGGAATCGCGGTCGACGATTTGGAGCTGTACGGCTCGGATTGCCGCTTCTTCCTTTCATGTGTATATACGAGTCTTTTAGTTCTTTTGATCAAACCTGTAGTGGAAACATTTAAACAATTAAATGACCCCATGCAGCAGATAATGATTTACTGCCGTTCACCCCTTGTGCGTCATTAGAGATTTGAGAAACTTCAAATGAGTGCACACTGAACAAAAAAGAAAGGAAATACTCATTTATCCTTTCATTTCTAAATGAAAGCTGTTTCACAGAACGCCCCGCCACGCTGCTCACTCACCTTGCTCCCACGGCAAAGTGATTCTGAAAATGGACAGATATAGCGCTTTATATTTAGTTTGACGTTAATGGCTCAATAAGTTCTTGTTTTTCCGTTTTTTCTTTGTCCTTGTCTTTTCACTTTGTAGCTCTTGTTTTATAGTCCTGTTTTGACATATTTCATTGGCCTTACTCTAGTGAGGCAGAAAAGAATTCAACCTTGCAATTCCTTTTTCATATTTTTCTTTTGTTATTATTGTTATTTTTGTAAAACTCTCTCTTGGTGTTGGTGGACTTACTAACCAAGGGACGTATATAATGGAACTCCATTCATCCAGATAAAAAGAATGTTGTTTCCACAGCAACAGGAGCCCATTAGACAGACACAATATGAAGCATCACTCTCAGGGACATAAGATCTCTGACTAGTTCATTATTCCACACTTTATGCAGGAAAATTAACTTGCGCTTTTCATGTGAGACGTTGTCGGGCTATAATGACATTCATTGTCTAAAACTGTTTTATCACAATATGTTGAAGACATCATTACAGATAAGATTATTTGACTGTGGTAATCATGAATATGAGGTCTGTCGTATGCCTAATACCACCCAAACAAGGTCTAAATGGCATCACCATGATCCATTTTGTGTACCTTCTTGTTTATCATCATTCAAAGTCAATGTGAAATCAAATCAGCTATATACACATTCTTTGTTCGATCATGAAAGAGCTGTCTTCACAATCTTTTATTAAAATGTAATCATTTTCTCCACTTCTAAAACAACTTGGCTGTTACCAAACCCTCTTATTTCTTAGGCCCTCCCCTCCAACCACCTGTTATATTGAGGTCCTCACAAAGGAATATTTAACAAAGGCAAGAAGGCACATATTTTGTGCTCATTAGCACTGAGCAGTTGAGAACCCCTGCAACACATTCCAGTGGTTAAAATCAAATCCAGCTATCCTTTTTTTCTGTTGAATACCAAAAATATGTCAAATTACTGAAACAAAATGGCTTGCAAACAAGGTGTCAAGCTGAGCTACTCCTATTGAGAGGAAACAGAATGCTTACAGATCACTTCCTCCCAAGGCTCTGTGGAAAATCATGCCTCTATACTTATATGTTTGCAATTAAACAAAAAACATTACACTAAAAAATACAATTAACTGCAGATTCGGTAACGCTTTATTTTAAGTTGTCTATAATACAGGGTAATTACATAGTAATACTTGGTAGTAGCTGTTGTACTTGCATAAAACAAAATATATTTACCAAGTTGTGGAGCAGTTTGTACTAACAGTTTATAATTATATAGATATAATAGGCTGCTACTGTTACACATGTAACAGTCTGTTACACAGCTAACCAAACGATTGCATAAAGTGTGCAACACATGTAACAATGTAATTATAAATTATTAAAGTACACAGACATAAGCTACTTAAAATAAAGTGTATCATGATTGTACTTAAGTGTACTTCATGTGTATCTATACTGTAAACCTTATCTAGCTGCACCTTTGATTTAACCCAATAGTACACAGCTTGAATACAAGTAATACCTTTCTCATTACATTAAAATTACAGAATATTAAACAGGCATAAACTACTTAAAATAAAGTGTTTTAAGATTTAAACTTGCAAGTAGATGACTCATTTGAAAATAAACAGCAGAAAGGTCACCACAGGTACAATTTTCCGGTGACTCTGGGTTGTTTTCTTCAAATTTTACTGACCTCCTCGGTTTGCAAAAATGGTCTCATGTTGAGCATCATAAGCTAAGGATCACATTATTGTGTAAAGTATAGCTTCTGTAATTATTACAGTGAGGTGTGAATACAATATGGAATGACAGTGACTGAAACATTTTCTCTGCGCAGATGACTAAACAAGCCATTTCATTTAAGTTATGGAAACTTAATCAGTCTCATTCAAATTAAAAACATAACCATCTGCCCCTCATCCCCCTCCCACACTCTTGAAAGTAATTACCTAACACTAACTGCTAGCAGTGTAATATGTTTTGATCCGTCCTCCAATTGTTTAATTTCATGCAAATATATTCTCCTCATGCTCACAATGGTTCTTGGTGCAGTACAAGGCAGACAAGCGGGATATCTGTACCAGTGCACAGTTAGATCTAACACAAAGCACAGACAAGAAGTCATTTCTTTGAATCAGAATGTATAAAGTTTGGTGTGTGATTCCGATTAACGCGAAGACTGATGCGAAAACGACAACAAGCAAGTGGCACTAATTAACATTAGCACTCATCTTTTTTAAAGTGAAAATAGTTTTTCCTTTCCTATTGTTATATGCTAACATAACTGTAAGTAAGTTGATTTCTTCAAGAAGTGTAAACATGCTAGCTGCGAAAATGGCATGTAGTGTCTGAGTATGTACTACAGTTAATTAAGAACTTACTTTATGACAGTTAATGTGTTCTGCGCAGTGAGAATGAAATTTACATATACTACATCTGCAATGTTGTCATTGTTATATGACATCAGTTGTGCCTCTTCACTGCCATTCACAGCTCCAAAGGTCTAATGGGGTATTTCGGATACACACATATATTTTGCCAAAAGTAGTGAAGTAGGTCATCCAGGTACTTTTTTTCCCCAACACTATGAATTTGTACAGACTACCATTTTTGTATACTGTTTTTCACTACTATAGCAGGGACGCAGACTCTGGTATTTAAAAAAAAAATTCTTTGTTTATTTGAAAATTGTGTCTAGCTCAGCATAGCAACATTAGTTCAACCAATGGCGTGGGTTTGGGGGCAGGGCTATCGGTTTATTTGACTAACAGCAGACGGGCAATTCCAGGACACCTGTTTTAAAACAGTTGGATCTCTCTTTGCCAGAGAAAAGACAAACTTCACATTAAAATATAAAAAGTCCAAGGCTGAGTTTATACCTCACATCTCCTTTTCATTCAAAGCAATGTTTTCTTGGTTTTGGGTTGCCTGTGGTGATTTCTTCATCGGGAACTGAAGCTCTGAGAACTTCCAGACAGGGTGAGTATCAAACAACAGAATAAAAATCACATTTTCTCCGGGTATGGACCACATATTAATAATTAGCTCAATTTGGGAACATCTTTTACACTCGAGCATATGTGTTTCAGAAATGATGTAACATCAGGATGGTGTATGATTCACTGAATGTCCCTAGAAATTGTGTTTTTTTTCTTTTCTTTTTTTTTTTGGAAATCCATTGCTGGTTGAAAAATACACAGCCCTCTAAAAATTCATATAGCGCCCATTACAGAGCCATTGTCATATATGAACATATCAAACTTTAAAACAGCTTCCATTTGTCTTACCTTAGGCGAGAATTGACCTCTTTATCTCATCTGCCATTCTGTCTGTCTTCCTCCCTATGGTATTGAAATGCATGAGCTCATTCAAGCCCCTTTTTAATGTAAAGATCATCTGTAGTCCATAGCGCTCAAGGGCTTGAAAGGTCCGCAGGTCTTCATTTCTCTTCCAATTCTTCTGAGTGCTTTGTTGTAAAAGGTTACACAGGTTTGAATGACGGTTAGAGAAGCACAAAAAGTAGTTTCAAGGCCAATGTCTGCACAAATGACAAAATGAATACTCATCGGTTTTAAAATGCAAAAGTCATCAGTTGGACAAAAGAAAAAAAATCTGTGCAAGATTTATCTGAACTGAAATTCTTAACATAATTATTTGAAACATTCTGGAAGCCTGATGCATCAGCAATAAAGATGAACGATGTGTCATAGCGAATGATGTTCACGCAATCAAAACTATGCAACAGTTTCAAACAAATATTAGGATTCATTAGCATTCGGAAACACCATAGAGAGTTGTGTACGGAATATATAATACATACAAGTGAATAAGTTCTGTATGAGTGAATCCCATACTTGTGCTGCATTAATGATGGTAAAATCTGTCCAAGAATTTCAAAGAAAAGAAAGTACACATAATCATCTCACACTTTTTGCATTTGCCGTGTAATTTTAGGCCCACATAACAGGTTCCAGCATTCACACTGAACATTTGAGCAGTGTGGTGCTGCTTCCTAGAACATTCTCAGAAGTTGACAATGAATGTGCTGAAAATTAACCATAAACCACATGGTATGTTATGTAAAACAGTCCCAATACTTGAGTATTTTGATATCAAAACTCTTTATTGGAATTGTTTCTTCAATGCATAAAACGTTAACATTGAAAAAATACTTTAGATTGCAGGGTTAAAAATGGGTTTTCACTTTAAAGGCCATGCTACATCCTAAAAAGGAAATAGCTCCTTTACATTTGATTCAATATTGAATCCTTAAAAAAATAGTTAAGGAAATATGGTTGAATAGTCACAGTATAACTTATAACCAATAGGTGGTGCCATGACTGAATTGATAGGGTTTGGGGCAAAGCATTATAATTATGATATATAAGTTTTGTGTCAATATACCCAGCTGTTGCACAGTTACAACCTTAGATCAATACAATATCAATATGCTTTTAGTACCCTTTAAGTATCAAAAAATTAACTGAGCACTCCAGATCCATTCAGTTTTAATAACTAATCAAAGAAAGAACAAGCCCTTGAAAACCAAAAAGAAAAAGCAGACAATGAAAGTTATTGTAGTCAGTATAAATCGATTTGGTGACTAGGTGACTTGACTTGAACAGGTGGGAAGCATGTTTTTTCTCTTTTAAAACCTTGATATCATTAATATTAGGTGTCTAGACCAGGATTCTTCAGTCAAGCAACAATAACTCTAAGCGCCTCATAACTTGCCCGCATTAAGATCAAAGCTGCTTTCCACCATTATAGATGCAAATTGATTAAATTATGCTGGCTAGCTTTCAAATTCCATGAAGGTTAGAAGGATCATTTTTAGAAAACGGAAGGGAAAAGAGAGAAAGACACAGTCTCGTACTTCTCACATGAGTAGTCCTCATGCTCCTCAGAGATTAAGCGCTCTTTATATAAACAGTTTTCTTCTCTTTACTCCATAAAGCACTTTTAAAATTATATACTTACTCACTCATAGGATTCTCTCTGGACACTATATGCCTTACACTTCAAGAATTCCTCTGGTTAATGAGCCCTTGTGCTCTGTGGGATGTCCTAAATGTGGCAGAACAGATTCGCTGTTTTAAAATTGTAAAATTTAATTTAGTGCTACTTTGTAGGAACTTTCATTTATCTTAAAAGGGTCATTGGGTGCTCTTTTTCACAGGTTGATATGATTCTTTAGGGTCTTAATGAAAAATATATAACATACTTTGGTTCAAATTTCTCAACAGCAGTGTAAAAAACACCTTCTTTACCCTGTCAAAATCAGCTCTGTTGTCAGCAAGCCATTCTAGTCCATGTTGCTTTAAATGCTAATGAGCTCTGCTGACCCCGCCTCTCTTCTGTGGGGTGAGGAGCTGTTCTCAAAACTTGTTAACTAGCAAATTATTTAGTAAGGCGATTGGCAAAGATTCAGTAAAAACCCTTGTACTCAAGCTGAATGAATGAATGAATGAATGAAGGAGATGAAGCTGGACCACAAATGATTTACGTAAACAGATGCATTTATTGAGACTGGGGATCTGTGCGTTTCCTTCAAAAAGCAATCCTCTCCGTCTTCGGTGGCTCAAATGTTGGCAATAAATGACGACTGCTATATTCATAATTACATCCAAAAATAAAACACCTAGATTACTTTACCGGAGACGGTTTTGTCTTCCTGTGCACCGAAGTTGACACAATGACAGACTCACTCAAGACGGGTCTAAGGTTAGATGGTCTTGTCAATCAACTTTCGTGGGAGGGGCCTGTGCAAAACTATGTCATTGTGCCAACAGCCTGATTTGAGAAAGGAAGTTTTTAAACAATTTTATTATTATAGGATGGGTGTGTACACACACTTCCAAAACACATTTATGTTCAAACAACTTAAAAGTGTAAAGTGAATTTAAAAAGTAAAGTGAATTTTGCATCTGATTATGTTAAGCTAATACCTATATTGAACACATCAGCGACCTGATTGGTCAGATACTGATTTGACCTTGTGATTGGTTGGAATAGCTGATTAATGAGGATTTCCTGCCCTAGCTGAGCTGTTGTTCACACGAGACCTTTATAAACAGTATCCATGTTCTTTCCAATATCATCTCATTTGTGCCTTTTTCATAATCAGTTAGGAGGAACATCTGAGAAAGGATGAATTAAACCGTAAAGAATTCCATTACGTTTCAATGAGCTATGAAATGTTCCTTAGATACAATGCCCGTTTGAACATACAAAATGTGCAGAAATATAACAAATTGCTATTTATACAGAAACATTGGGATTTGTTTCAGGATGTTGTGGCATGAAGGAAGAAATTATCACTCCAATCTAGTTCATGACATTCCCCGCTGCCAATTTCACGTGTACCTCCCCAGCTGTCCTCTTCTCGACACACACATCCTGCTCTCTTGAAGCCCAGCTGTTTGTCCAATTTGTCTCCCTCTGCCACTGTTTTGGGCCTCGTTACCCTCTCGTCTGGCAGGAAGTGAGCAAGGTTTTGAAAGATTATCCAGCCTGATGCTGTTCCCGAGACCCTCCTGCGATCACAGACATGGCAAGAATGAAAAATGTAACTGCGGTTTTTGACCAGCTCTAATTACCAGTGAAGAAACACAGTTTAAGAGAAGAACAAAAGACTAACGTGTACTGTGTGGATTTTACCACGTTTCTATAAGGTTGCTAATATGTTCAGCGTAGATTTTAGCATGTGGCTATGCAGTGACTAATGTGTTCAATGTGATTTTTATCATTAAACTATGAGTTTACGAATGTGTTTTGAATAGATTTTAGCAAAGTTCCTTTCAAGGAAAGTCATATGTTGGCCATATTTGCAATGCCTCTGGGTGGCTATTTCTAGCATCCAAGATCAAGTTATATCTAAGTGAATAGAAACTGCTTACTGAACTCACAATTAAATTACATATTTCAGATCACTAAAACATTTGAAATGATCTGCCCTTTGAATACTGTTTCATGCTCAAATTCCATTAAAAAGCTTCTTTCAGCCCCTTCACGCATGCAGTTTTATTCAGACAGTGCTATATTGCGTGTTGCAGTTCCTTCCATTCATAACAGGAGTGAACTGTCTTTTTATATCTACAGTCTTGGTTTTAGAATGTTGTTGTTAATGTAGATTTACCATATGGTGTTACACTTTATTTTAAGTTGTACAAATCAAGTTAACTTTATTTATTGTGTTTTTACAATGCAGATAGTGTCAAAACAGCTTTATAATATTAAACAAGTAATACTTACTTGAAATAATAGGTGCTGATCTAGTCTTTACTGTACTGAGTAATCGGCTATTACTTAACTATTACTTACATGTAATGTAATATATGTAATATGGTTAGAATCAGAGATTGGCTTAGGGTTCAGAAAAATTTCCCTGATATCATACATACATCAAAGAGACATCTATCTATCCAAACTAACCTAGTAACCACCCTGTGTACTCTGTCAAGACTTTGGCAACCACCCTGATTACCAAAGAAACTGCATAGCAACACTCTAGCAACCACCCAAAGTACCCTATCTGCCGAGCAACCACCCCGATTACCTTAGTAACTGCTTATCAATACCTTATCAACCACTCAAGGAACCATAGCAACTGCATAGAAACACCTTAGCAAACACATAGCAACAAATTAGCAACTGCCTTATCATCCGTCATAGCAACCACTCCAAGTATCCTGGCAACCACCTAGAATACCCTAGCGACCCACTCTGAGCTCCTTAGCATCCATCCATCTATCTATCTATGTATCAACTTTAAGCTTTTAAAAACTACTTACAACTATTTCTGACTGAAAACAAACTTTTTTTTTACTTTTTGGTCAACTTAAATTTTGTCTCGAGTTTCTTTCTCATCTGCAGTATGTCTATAGGATGTTTCTTATCAGATAGACGTCTATTAGATGTCTATAAGATGATTATGTATGTACAACTGACATCCTCTCAGGTGTCTGCACGCAGCAGATGTTTTCCAGATGAAACAGACGTAGACTCTTTCTCCTCCAGTAAAACAAACCAAAAATATTGATGACTCATCCAGCACTCAGAGGCACGTCAGCAAATCAATATACCTCACCCCAACATCCTGTTTCAATAGGAAATACATCAACACAGCAGAAACCTGGCTTGTCAAACCATTCCATGCAATCTTTGATAGCTGTCCCAAACCTGCACCATCTGATCGCTTTCATCCTCAACAGCTTTATCAGAGCAGTTCTGTCCCTCTACCAAGAACTGAGTTTCACACTCGCAACGCAGACAGATAAACAAGGTGTCATTCGAGCCGCCACATGCCAACTCCCTGTCTTTAGAGGACAATTTGTTATGCATCTCTACCATTCAGGAGAGAATAAATACTTCATGGAAGCAAAGCCTGATGATCGGGGGTGTGTTCAATGGTAAATAAAACAAGCGAGGCGCGACTGCATACAAACGTGGCCATCTGTTGTTTATCTCATGCACAGCTTTTTGGCAAATAACGTCTAACATCCACATGTGCTGTTCAGTTGCATCAATGTCAGCATGCACTAATGCACCGTACAGCAGTATAGATCAGCAATCAGTTCTCCGCTGAAAGGAACACCTCAAGGGAAACGTTTGAACTGTTGCTTTGCGCTTATCTGAACTTGGCTTTGTGTAATCACTAGTGATTGGATGGTGACAGATGCGTTTAGATGAGCCGTTTTATTTAATGCTCTAATTAGGGACATAAGGACAAGATGGTCTTATCATGCCACATCCGTATGTCATGATCTTTCATTTTACGTATTTATGTGGTATATCACGAACTGTCTGCCAGGAAGTACACTTGCTTTGCTCGTGAGTGGTTTTTGCTAAGGCAAGCACACTTGGGATTGGGGATTTGAACAAATCTCTTACTTTAAAGCATTACATTTTTGCCCACACCTTTGAGATAGCACAAACCATGTAGCTTGTTTAGGGTCTGCTATTATACAATCACGTTTAACACGTTTACTGTGCTGAAAATCCTTGAGCTTGCGTTTTTGCTTGCATAATATATGTGTATGTACTGTGTATATTTATTATTCATATGTAAAGACACACACATGCATCATATATTTATTTAAAATATGTATATGTATTTATAAGTATATATGCATATTCATATAAATCCTATTTATTATATAAATGTAACATATTTTTCCTAACTATGTATGTATGTGTGTGTATATATATATATATATATATATATATACACATAATAAATATACACAGTACACACACATATGTTATGTAAATGAAAACATTTATTTTGGATGTAATCGCGATTAAAAATACCTTTTGGAATTGATTGGTCATTAATATCAATTTATTCACCATTGTTTTTGAGCAAATACATTATTTGTGAATAGTTTTGTAGTGCATACGCTCAAATCATCTAGGAATTTCATATCAGAACAAAATCATATCAATTTCAAAAAGAACGACAAAACGTTCATAAAAAACTAATATTGCATAATAAGACATTTCTAAGCCATTTTTTGTTTGCTGGTTATTTTTGACTTGGACAAGATGGGTTTGGTTCAAAGAAAAGAAGATCCTCAACACGTCCGCAACAGAACATGAGAGGTCAAAAAAGACAAAAATTTCCAATGCTTCTAGGACTAAGTAGTTAGCGTGGCACTGTTGTTCCCTACTGCTTGTAACTTCACCATCTGGCTTCAAAAAATATATTTTTCCATTAACCATTAAAAAAACAAGCCAAAATATCTTTTTAAAAAGGCACCTTGATTAAATTGTGGGAAAAAAAGTACAAAGGCTCCAACGAACCACCAAATCTATTTGTCTTTTCAGTACATGATCATTGGCATTCAGTTCTCATTGGCACTTCTTGGCTTTGCGTCTTATGCAACCTCTTGAAATAATCATCACAGCAATGGACCACATACAAACCCAGCATCTGCCATGAAAATAATTCCAACTGAAAATGTGTGAGTCTCCAACAAAAGAGGTCCCGATCTCCCAAATTTAAAAGAAAGCTAAACCGAAGCCATTCAAAACAGTTTGAAAGCGGAGGAAAGTGAAAAATGACCTAGTTCTACCATAAACCAGGTCCACTTGCTGCATCAGCTTCTTATGCATAACCTAGATTGCATATCCAAAGCCTCCTGCTTTTCCATTTATGGATCAGTAGTGTGTTTATACACATCAAAGCAGGACACAAACACCTCAGATGTGAAGCTGAAGCAAATATGTCACCGAATTAAAAAAGAAAATGAACATGCTAATATTTCTACCTCTGCTGATCTTATCCTAGCAGGGAGCTGGTATTGGTCATTACATCTATAGGGTCTTCAAAGGCTGAGTGTTCATTTCGTCCTCCAGCAGGGTGCTTTTATGTCCAACCTCCTTCAGTTCAAAACCTCCCCAAACGTAGTGAGACTTGCACTTTGATTAAAAGAAACTCTACTGACTGAAAATAGAGGTAAGGCAATCAAGAAGTATGCTGTCAGTGGGACTGAACAAGAAAAGTGGACCCAGTCAAGTTCACTAACAAGTAAAGAACAGAGTACACTGTGCTACTGATGTAGGAAAAAATACATTTTTTGGTATATTATAGCATACTATATAATATAGTTGGGTATATTATTGTCACGGTTGCAATGAAGGCACAAAAACTGAAAGCTCACAATTAAAAGTATTTTGAATCCACAGACAGAGGCAGGAACCACACGTATCCGCGCGTGAAATTATTTTTTTTATAATTCTTTGTAAGAAAAATGTAATTGTAATGTAATTTTAATTTCCATAATGATACTTGGATAGCCTCATTGCATATAATGCGTATCAATACTTGCTTTGCCTCATTGCATATAATGCCTACTATTAAAAAAAACTATATGCAGTTCATATTATACGGTATTCATTAACTATATACTGTATTTTGATTATTCAGCTAATTTTCTATTCTGGACCTATTGCCAGTTCATCACAGTGCATGCTGGGATTACCTTCTTCACAAAGAATACAAGTGAGCTGCCTTAAATGTAGCTGTTATAAGGTATCTTAGGAGGTAGGATAATTAAGTCGCCCACCTTTTGAAACAGCCTTTGTGTCAAAATGCTGCCTACAGAGGCATCTCATTAGGTTCAGGAACTAAGCTCGTGATTTTAAGGAGGTAGCTGGTAATAGTAGACTAAAACAAACTTCTTATAGGATTGTGCAAACTCAGCAGCTATGGCCCACAGTTATGATATAATCCTGATCTCCCCGGTCTGCACGTCGCACAGCAGGAGATAAAAAGCTATCTGTGCTGCTTTGTTATTCATATCACCTCACTGTTTCCAATAGACACAGGGGACAACTATTCTGTTCCAACCAAAATGCCATGTGCATTGGGCTGCATACAGCTAAAGGAAGAGAAGACAGTGTGCTTTTCTGCATTTTTCAGAGCACAAGGTAGAGCCTGAAACCAAAGTGCAAAGAAAGTGAGTCTTGAAAAGGACTCTTGAGGGAACACTTTGAAATATTGCTGAATAACAGTTACACTGCACAAATAAAGCCATATACTGCAATGCATAAACAAACATTTCTGTAAAAAAAAAAAAAAAAAAAAAAAAATAATATATATATATATATATATATATATATATATATATATATAATTTATTTATTTATTTTACTAATAAAAATACCCAAAATATTTATGCAAAAATATATTAAGTATTAATGGTAACAATATGGTTTATTAGTTAACAAGATTAGTAAACATTAACTAAGAATGAACAATACTTCTACAGCATTTATTAATCTTAACGTTAATTTCAGCATTATTAAAATCACACGTTGTGTTTGTTAACGTTAGTGAATGCATTGTGAACTAACATGAATAAACAATGAACAACTGTATTTTCATCAACTAACATTAACAAAGATGAATAGATCATTTCATAAATGCATTGCTAATTTTTTGTTCAGTTAACAAATGACACTTTATTGTAAAGTGTTACCATAATAATAATTTCATAAATTCAGCAGATGTCATTTAAGTGCAAAAACATTTAATTTCTATTAGGTGTATACGTGTAAATGTACACATATAATGTATATAAAAATATTTTTCAAGGTGCTAAATAAAACAAGGATTACTGGAGTATGTTTTACAATAAAAATCTACTTCAGTTTTTCCAAATTCCACATTTAATTCAGCGTGTTATTAACTATTTGTGAAATGCAGCAATTATTGAGTAAAAATAGTTTCTAGACTATTTTGTCCCCAGTGTATGAGGGGAATTAGCACTGCTTAATTCATGCTGTATTTCATGGTGACCTCAACTGTAATCAGCGCTTTCATGTGATGTACTTTGATCTGGCGTCCAGAAGGATGTTGACTAGGAAACCTTGCCAATTTCAAAATAGATGGGCCAATGTGAGCCTAGATAGAAGTGTTATAGCCTGCTCTTTATGCCTGTAGTTACTCCTTATTGAAAAGTTAATAACACTGAAAATCTGACAGCAAACAAAAGTGCAGATGTCAAATATATAACAGTAATTTAGGCCTATTAAACTGTTTTTTAAAGAGTTAGGGCTTTATTCAACACTTTCTTCCCTCAGTTTTTTGACACACGTCCACGTGAGTACCACAGTGCTGTAATATATGATAAAAGGTATGCAAGTTCAAAATATGAGGTGATTATGTGCTTTATTGATGAGAGTTGAATACCATTCTGTGTGACCTTAAAGACATACTAAAGGCAAAGGTAAACATTGTTTGCCTCAGATCTTGAAAATAAATGAAAGGGTTACTCCACCGCAAAATGAAAATGTACCCTCACTTACCCTCGTGTCGTTCCAAACCCGTAAAAGCTTTAATCGTCTTTAAGATATTTTGGATGAAAACCAGGAGGCCTGTGACGGTCCCGTTGACTGCCAAGTAACGAACACTGTCAAGGATCAGAAAAGTTTAAAAGACATCATCAGAATATTTCATCTGTTGTCAGTGGTTCAATGCAACGTTATAAAGTGACGAGAATACTTTCTGTATACAAAGAAAACAAAAATATTGACTTTATCAATTCAGTGCAAAATCGACACGTATGCTGTTCTGTGTGAGTCGCAAAACAAGGTCACGCGTTTTCTATGAGCGTTTACTCTTTGGTTTGAGAGAAAACAATGCATCGCTGTATCGCGGCTAACAGAGCTTTTATGGGGTTGGAAGAACATGGAGGTAAGCAAGTAGCACTTTTAATTGGCTGCAATATTTGATTTATGACATTGATTGCCAGTAGGTGGCAACAAATGACGAACTCGAACCGCTGGTTCTGATTCAATCAGTAAATGAGTAATTACAAATTATTCGTTCAACTGACACGCTCAAAAAGCTGATTCATGTCATGAACGAAACATCACGGTGTTTTTCAAAGGCACGTTAATTCTGCTTTAACTTAATTCGAAACAATTTTCATTCGTGCAACGAAAATGGCCAAAGTAGCCCGATTGAGTATTTGGCCTAAAATGTAAACTAGATGTATGAAATCCGATTGCTGTTGCTTAAGTTCCTCTCAAGTCGTTTCAGATTATAAAGCGACACCGACTGCAGACTCGCACTTTGAAGAAGAGAACACTATGGGACTCTCTCACATGGGACACTCGGTTCCCTGAAGTGGTTTGTTTATCCATCTTGTCCTTGACGATTTTGCTCAACAGCAGGATTTGGAGCCTCTTCAGGTAATCCAGATCCAGGTGAGTGTCTAAATGATGTTTTGGCTCTCAGATGTCTCTTTAAGCCTCAAATGACTCCTGACGTTCTACAAAACCTCAATCATCTTTCAGTGAGTCAACATGCTGTAAATGTCTTTTCAAATTGTTCTATGGTATACTTTCACACATTCGCATACATGCGCTATATACAAATATAGTCGAT
Organism: Puntigrus tetrazona; assembly: GCF_018831695.1. Taxonomy (NCBI): domain Eukaryota; kingdom Metazoa; phylum Chordata; class Actinopteri; order Cypriniformes; family Cyprinidae; genus Puntigrus; species Puntigrus tetrazona. The sequence goes on from NC_056704.1 coordinate 23,640,556, forward strand.
CACTCATGAGATCACTTTGCACACGCAGTGATTCTAGTGAACAGTTCATTTCATAGCGTTTAGTAATCTTTAGTAACGGATCGTTAGTGGTCAAGTGATTGTCCCATCACTTTAGGACTAGTACATTCATCCAATTAAAAAAATGAGTCCCTTGGCACAAACAGGCTGATCTGAATACAAACCGTTATCTTAATTCAGCACATGGTTTGGTTATTTCAGTCCTTGTCTCAATTATCACCTTGCAGAAAGTAATTAACTTCAAGCCAGTTGTTTGCACTTTCTTTTCATGGACTGGCTATCTTTCGCAAATCTCTGAGAGGAAACTCCCCAGCCCCGATCGGATCGATACAGCCGTGGCTTGTTTTGTAACAACACATGCACTTTCAAGAGGTTGTGACCAAGGTCACCTTAATCAATAAATTATCTAGCCATCCCCCTGGCGTGATCTTGAGATAGCATTTTCCTCACAGACCTGTCAGAATCGATGAAGGCCTGGTCAGCAGCTTGTGGATGTCACGGTCTCAGCCCTCTTGAAAGGCAATGCACTGAATGAGAAACTATGCATTATGCAATTATGTTATTATAAAATGCAAGCGATATTTTTTTCATGCTGTTTGAATCTTGTGTGATGGATCGCTAGTTACATTTACTCATCTCACTTGCACGAAAACAGATTCAGTGTTAATTAATATAAATAAAAACAGTGCAAATTAGCAAAATAGTGTAATGCACATTAAGAGTATGATACAAAAATGTTGTAATCTCCTTTTATTAACTAACGTTTTTGCTGCTGACCAATATAAATTAAAGCAATATAAATGATAACAACACTTACAAGTTACTTTCTAGGGAGCAATGCAAGTTTAGTGCAATTGCCAATGTTTAAAATTATTTCAAATTGCTTATTAGCATGCATATTGCTAGACTATTAGTCATTTATTAGTGCTAATTAAGCACATATTAACGCCTTATTTCACATGACCTTATTTTACATCCCTAATCCTACCTAATACCTAAATTTAAAGACTACCTTACTCAAATTAAAGAATTTATTTACAGAAAAAAGTAGTTAATAGTTAACAAGTATTACCTATTCTAAAGTGTTACTGCTTTTATTGTTGGGGTTAAAACATATGATGCAGTGTAATACAATGTTGACTGGGAGGTGAAAAAATAAATGTTCCTAATGGCATGTAGTATCTTATTTGATGTTTACATTTTAACATTATTAAAAAAACTAAAAACTAAATATTTATAATATCAATAAAAAAATACTCTTTTGTTTGCTTTATCAAAATCAAACAATTCACAACAGAAAGACATTAGAAATTAATTTGAAAGTATAATTTATTTGCTAAAAATGTATCATTTAGCAATCAGACTACAGAAAGCATGAAGTAGAGTTTTTTCAGCAAAGTTTTGGTCATATCACTAATTTAGTACAGCCACCATTTATTTATTAACAATAAGGAGACTTTTTTTTTTTATTTATTCTTTAAAATTCAAAATTTCGCTTCAAAACGATGAAGCAAGTCACATTTGGTTGCTATTTTTTTCATTGGTAAGGCCTTATTTGGAAGTTTGCTCAACGAAGTTGCTCAAGTTAAACGCACTGCAAACGCCAATGAAGTACGACCACGCCACCTGTTCGGCGCGCTATGTTTGATTTATTTTGATTCTGAATTAGCATTTGTAGGACATCAGGGGATTTTCTTTACGCCGACAAAATTGATAAAACCTCCAAACTGTCAGATTGGAAAATTGGTTTTTACATTTCAAGAATTGAAAATTACAAACAGATGCTTACTGCGTTACACAGGCTGAAGGATTTACATCAATAACAATTCCCATTTGATGGACATTTTTCATCGCTGAAATTGACAGGCCACCAAGAAACTCGACAACCTGGCATCTCAAGTCACAAACCTTCAATAGATTAGACTAGAGGTAATGAATCAGAAATTTCAAATGGTGTCAAATATTGAATGGCATAAAGCACAATGCCATCTTAGGCAAACATGTTGTTGTTTTGCCTCATTCTGACATGTAAAAGAAACCCGTAGATGCTGACTAAATGTCTGCATGCTGGCCATTTGTGTTTCTCGCAATAGGTGCACCGACAGGTGGAGTTTTCGGATAATCATGGGGTTAAACGCAGAAGAGAAAAAAGAATGTTTAATGATGCAGAGAGTCACTTTAGGTTTAAATAGCTCTTGTGGTTTGAGGCGACCTTCTCCAGTCAGAAACATAGACCGAAACACTACAAAATATAGTTTAGGTTATACAAAAAGTATTTTAAATTATATTTTACCGGTTTGATAAATGTATAAAATAACAACATGCACACACGGGCCAACCTCATGCTAGTATGACCTGAATATTTCACACGTGTAGATATTTGTCCACCCTGTTACACAATGTGTGTGTTTTTTTTTTTTATTGCAATGTGTAACAGGGTGGACCATAACAGATTGAGTGTTTTAAGCTAACGGAGCCCATTACCAGCTATTAAAGAACAACATCTCAGCAGAAGATTAGGAATACTTTTGATAGATGCCTTATGTATAAAAAAAGAAATAAACCAGGATTTTCGTGTCTAGTATAAATTAATGAAACGGGTTGAAAACTGAGCAAAAGAGATACAAGTTTACGACTGATAAGCCTACTTTGTTCTTGGAGTTGCTTTCCTTCTAAGAAAATGATGTAACTTCTAGCAAGCCATGTGATTTAGAGCATAGGTTTTAAAAGGATAGTAGCAACAACTTGGAGAAACTGGAGTTTGAGAGACATAAACTAATTTAACCTTTTTACATATTTACAAAATATAAGTATCACAATATATTATGTATTTACTAACATTCAAAATGCTAATTTAAGTCGGTCCGACTTGAGGACCTACCCGATCTCACCCCCTCACTTCCTGTCAATTCTCATCCGTCCTATCATAATAAAGGCAAATAATTGCAATAAATATATAACCTATATTTCAAAGTGAAGTTGAGAAACATAGGGGACGTGGGATTGAGGACATGAGAATATATCTGTCAAATCTTTTTGTTTTAATTCTTAATTTCCAATCATTATGAATTTGTGCTAATGGGCTACATATATTTACATATATTCAACCATGTGGCATTAAAACTAATTAACATTTTATGTAAAATATTCAGTGTTGCCTCATTGGGATATAAAATGCAGCAGACATTTGGAATGACCCATTTGCTCATTTCCAAGTCAAAACACAAACAGCAACAGTAACATAACGATTAGAACTGTCCAAAAATCACAGAAATTACACTTCCAATAGCACACTAGGTGGCTATTTTCTTGACATGCCTCATTACACAGTGATTTGAGGGAGCAATCATTCTTGAACTTGTAAGAATGAATTTATCTTTTTGTATACTGTATTTATCCATACTTAATTTGCATGGAAATACCGAAGCCAAGTTTACTCCCCGTGTATATTACTAAGAAAGAAAACAGCGGGAAATCTATAATTACAGCCGAAAAAGAAAAAATCTACTTTTGTGTTTGTGCAGCTCTAAATGAGAAAACTAATGATTTTCATGGAACAAATAGTATAGATTAGTGGGCGAGCAAAAAGGTTGAACATTTCAGTCCCATTAGGTGGGGGGAGGGGATACATAACCTATAACCGTTGCGTGCTTGTGCAAGCCACTTAACCCTAGACTGCTCCAGGGGGACAACGTGGTGCCTGCTTTACAGCGATGTTGGGAAATTTGTGGAAACAAATTCTTCGGCCTTGAATCTGTGCCGTGCGGCAGTCTAGATTCCAAAACTGCAAGGTTCATTTTGTCATGGCTATTTGAGATTAGCGAGTGGCGCGTGCATGTTGGGAAACTGATAAACGCCCATTATTTGGCACCTTCGAAATTCAAAAACTAAAGTTTAAAAAGTTTTTAAAGTCGTAACACATCAGCATTCCAAAGTGAGCCGGAATTTCAAAGGACATTTCTTTAGGACTAAGATAAAGCTGAAAAACTGATATCTAGCCATGACACCGCATTGAGAATCATTAATTCAAGCATAGACAGTTCACTCCAGGCCGCCTTTACTGTCAGTCTGCGGGGACAACACAGGGATAATTGCAGTCCTAACTCAAACAGGAAGACAATATAGCCTGTGTGTTTTCTCTGTGTATTGTTTGCATCTTGTAGATCATAAACATATTCACTTAAACATAACTCAGTTGGAGAAATGTATAGAGACGTAGGGATATGGCCAAAATGAAGATTCTGTCATATACTTAGAGTCACATCATTCTAAACCAATACAGAAGACATATTGGATTACAGGAGATGGAAAAACAATATGGAAGACAGGAGGTTTAGCAAAATGTTCACTCTGCTCTTTTCCATAAAGTGACAGGTGACCCAGGGATATCTGCACTCATTTAGTCCACCTAAACTTTTGGTTGCAAGCTCTAATCTCAAAATCCAACCGATGTTTAGAACCACACCTACATTTTGTTCTTTTGCTATCACGATCTCTCAATTTCAAATTATTTTCTACTGAAATTGTTTATATATATAACTCAAAAATGTGTCATTTCCATCCAGATCTGAAAAAAAAATCATTCACATAAGCATTTGAGGTAATTAGATCAACAAAAATCACATCTACAGCTTCTACAGCTCAGTTCACAGTCAGACCATATGGGGTGCATGACACTCCGTGCCCTACATCAGTGACTTATGGTCCAATTAGTATCTTCAGGCCTTGACAGGAATTCTTTGAGACTTTGAGTACCAAAATATATGGCCCAGGTGAAAGTGTAGACCACGTCCCCTAAGCATAATGATGATATACGGCTCACAATGGAAAAAAATTGGCAACCCATCATTGGGTCACTTTCATTCAAAACCCCCTTGGGAAACACAACTGGAAATGCTAGCTCGTCCTTCCCACCTGCCAATATACAGTTAATTCCCTTGGACTTTAGCTTAGCACGATGCTAAGATCATAATTAGACACTAATAAGCACTATTTATTGTGCGTTTGGTCTTGTCTTTTGTCAGTTCCTCCTGTGTCGTATCCCGTTCAGCTGACTGATTCTCCGGACTCGTGGCCGTCTTTTCTCTGGTTTTAGTTCCATTTCACTGAGAGGACGACGTGAACTAGGTTCTTGTGGATTCCCTTTGCTGTTCCTGGATTTTCTACACTGAGACTATTTACTTCCTGAGAACTGCCATATTATTCTTTGTCAATAAACTCTGTCTTTAACCGCACTTGAATCCTCTTAGTCTGGCGTGACAACCTAGTCTCATAAAAATATATACCTCATTCTTTGGAAACTGCAGTGATATGTCCTTGTTGGTACGTATTTTATGTCACCCGTGTACGTTTATGCCATGAAACAAGAACAATACAATAAAACTTTTACTTAATTTTTTTTAATACTTGTTAGCATTAAATACAATTTAAGATAATCAATGTTTTTTTTCTAAATCGTGTCTGCCATCGAGGACTTTTCACTGAGCTCATCATAATGCATTTTGTCATTTTGCCATAACTGTAAAATAAATCATGCAGTGCCGCTTAATATGAAACTTTGAAACATTTTTGCACCTAGGATGCCTTAAAATACTATCTAGGCATGCAGAGCACACATTTTTGGACTACAGCCACAGATCCTATTTTGTCAATGTCAAATTATAGCGTGAAGACAACACACACTCTCTCTCTCTCTCTCTCTCTCTCTCTCTCTCTCAATATATATATATTTATATATATATATATATATATATACACAAGCATGCACGGCATACAGTCTATTGTATATAAGAGCTAAGCAGATTATTAATAGATGGAAGGACCTCTAGTGTATCCAGAGCAGACAAGCAGTATTTGGGCTTCCATATGTCTGGTACTATTCTCTATGGCCACAAAAACCTCAAAGGAGCTATCTGTCTTCAAGTATTGTATCACATGGCTGGATGGTGACAAGAAACCGTTGGCTGTAGTAGACATGTGGCAGGCTGTTGTGAGACAGTCATGGGGATGGGGGGTGGAGATGTTGCTGACATGTCACTTTCTTTATACATACCATCACGTCTACAATATATTGTTAAAACTGGATCCTGCATAAACACGCATATTGCAATACGACAAAAAACTTGTACGTGTATATGTGTTAGTGCCCGCATTCTCCACCACCGAAGAAAGAATAATGCATTCATGAACAGACTAACATTTTTTTTTTCTCCTAGGAAGCATTTAAAGTCAATCACAGTGAATGTTATTCAGCTGTAAAATTCATTGTGCGCACTTACGTTAATAGGATTGCGTGCACTCAAGAGTTTAATTTATGTTGTAAAGCGGAAGCTTGCTGACATGTGTCCTAACATTATGTCTTTTCTACATAAAACTACACTACGTATGCACTACATTATAGCATAGCATTTCACCCCGTAACCTTTAGCTCATTACAAATTACGGACTGAAGGCATGTCTGTAGAACTAAACAACCTTCAATTAATTACAGCGACCTCAAAAATTGTTAGCAACCTTTAGAAGTCTAAAAGTGTTTTCCCTAGGGAGCATAAAAGTAATCATTTTCGCAATATTATATTTATGAGCGCACACACCCTCAGGACATGTTTGGCACTTCAAACATCAAACACAATGTTCTAAACGATGTGACAGAAGTGAGCGAACATTATTACGTACAAAATTAACGAACATTCTGTCTGTCAAAGGCAGAAAAGTTCACTTCACATTGGAGCTCGTGAATAAAGAGTATCAAGTATTTTTTTCTCTGAGGTGTAATATTATATTTATTATTAAATAGAACTATTTATTATGTAATAAATTATTTGTGTTCAATGTTCTAAAACTAGCAATTTAGTAAGAAACATTTGCTGGCATTTCTTTTTTTTTTTTTCTCTGTTAAATTTAGAATATTCATATAAGGCATATTTTCTTTGCAATATTTATAATTTCATTCAATTCCCCAGTCCCCCACATTATTTTCCATCTATTTGCCGTTAGTAATATTCTGAAAAATGATTCTCATATTCTGATTATTTTTATCAGTAATCTCAGTATCTCAGTAATATCATCCTACAAAAAAATGACACTAATATGGTTGGAAACACAAGTACAATTAGCAAAATGATGCATGCTTATGTGTATTAGTGTGAAATATTCAAATCAAATTTTCTTTGTAATATTTGGAATTTAATTGAATCTCTTATAATAATATTCTGAAAGAAATAAAGAGTCTCAGTGATATCATCCAACAGAAAACCAATAGTACAAACAAAAACTAATTGGTAGAGGATTTGCTTTCCTCTTAAATATACACCCTGAAGTCATAATAAATACATATACATCTAAGTAATAAAAATATTAACATAGAATTGGTTAGAAATGATCAAATTGATTGTCAAACTGACACCATCATGCATGCAATGTTAAACTTTAGATATTTTAGATCTATTTATTTCCATCTTGTCAAGGTTCCATTTTACAAACGATCTTGCCATTGTATAAATAATTAAAAAACTTGAAATTGTGGACTATCACAAGAGCATATTTCTTAAAGTCACAAATAAGCCTTTTTAAAAGATATGTTTTAAAAACCACAACTATTCAACTACTCAAAGGTTACAGAACTTGAGTGGTGCTGCTTTAAGCGAAAGACCCAGAGCTGAATGAGAAGCGGTTCTCAAGGTTAGAATTAAAGTTTTATGTATCAGATTTTGCAGACCTCCTCATTCTATTGTTTTTGTTTTCAAAAGGTTTATTTTTGCTAAACTGCAATTACAGAAATATCTGTAAACTTTGGTGAAATCTGACTCTGAAATCGGTAGATCTGACCTAAAGAGACGTGCTGACACATTTAAAATTCAATGCAAAATCCGCTAATGGAGTCAGCGAAGGTGATGTGATATAAAGAGATTTGGTTTGGAAACTTCAGAAAGATATTCAGGGTCATGTAACCACAACAGGAAAGGTTATTTTGAAATAAAGACAAATGCACCCTCTCATTTTTGTTTTGATGGAAGCCTGTACTGCAAAGGTTGAGCAATATTGCTCAAGATCTAACAACAGTGGCCATCCACTTAGTGGCCTTGCCCCCGGAAGTATTTTCCCAGTCTTTTCATTTAAAAACTTTAACGTGATATTTATTTTTTTATATATTTTTTTTAAATGTAGGCATGAACCAAACCAACCAAAATTAGAAGCTATGATATAGAGCTATGTGAAGTAGTGCTTTTATGACGAATTAAGTATGTACACCATTAATCATTACTTATCTGGTGATTTTATTTAGTATACAAAAATATTTGAAGTGTGTAACAAAATATTTAGATATAATTACAGTAAAGAAAGAAAAAAAGCTTACCGTACATGGTAAAAACTATACATTTTATAATTACACAGTAATTTGCTTTAAAAAAAACAGTAAAAAGACACTCCACTTGTTTTGTGGTATATTTTCAATTTGATTGCATTATTTCAGCATTGTGTGTTATCCTAATATTTATCTTCCTCTGTGTCCACGTGCACTTTTTTTCTTATGATTCGTCACATGGCATTCTACTGTATTTTGCCATTGGTATTATTAATGTATATGTTATATTAACCTACCATGGCTTAATGAAATCTACGGTTATATGCTGTAAAACGTACAGGCACCAATGTTCCATCTCGTAATGTCTGACATTGTATATTTACAGTAAATGTTTTCTGGCAACGACAGCTGCGGCATTGACTGTAAATTGAACAGGGACACTTGCAATTTCTATTCCATGTTGGAAATTCTCTTTTAATTCCAACTGAAACTCACTTAAAAACAGTCTTCTTGAACTAAAATCGAAACACTTACCACTGAATATCAGGGCTCACAGTAGGTCAGTTTTGAAAGGTTTGTAACGTATAGTAGCATAAAAAAATAAAAATCTATTTCTCTGAGGAAAATTACTGTGATTTTGGAGTGATGTGGTACTGTGATGTGGAGCCCTACTGCTGCACTTTTTTTTTTAAGCTGTTTCAAGTTCAATTTGTTCTCTTTGCAACCACCAAAAAGCATGCCGTATATATAATATATTTAGCTTTTTGTGATAGAATCTGTTGATAAATTTGACAGTGTGATTTTAAGTCTTTTCAGAGATCATTAGTTCTGCTGCTATACACGGTTGTACAAAGTGAAAAAATATGAAAAATGTCTTTCTTCCTGAGCTGATGGCCGTTCAGTCCAAATATTGATGATGCGTAATCTGCGTTTTTGTTTGCTGTCTGCACTATTTGATAAAATTGTGGCAGAACACTCTGTAAGTGGTAAATTGAAACAGCAAGTTGTCTATAAGGTCTATACTTAATGTAATTATGAGCTCAAAAAAAAGCAGCACAGCAGTAGCTAATTATTGCTGAATAAAGCATTACTTCATAGAGTATAGATCTGAATAAATTTAAACGAAAGGTTGCTTGGGAAGAAAGGAAAAGTTGTACAAATGAGATATCCTCACCAGAGCAAAGCCCTTACAGTTGCCGCACAAAGACAAGGCCTTCTGGGACTTCTGTGTCTAGGTCAATGGGCAAATTGATCCCATAGAAAGGCTGCAGATTAAAAAAACAAAAAAAAAACGTCTTTACCCAGAATCACTCTTCGCTTTCAGGCTTGAAAGAAACGGATTTTGTGATCAATTAGCCTCCCTCATTGCATGTGAATCAATTGGGGTTGGCATAGTTAAAAAAAGCAGACTTCATGGCAGCAGCTTTTCTGCTTTTTTTCATTTATCCTCTACGTCCTATACTCCCCAGTAAAGTCGATGGATTCACAGCGTTCTCTGATGCACCTGTAAGTATATTGTGTAAGTGTCTAAGACATAATCAGATTGATTATTCCCTATGAGTATAACATGACAAATTTTCTAGTAAAATGTATAGAATTACACAAAGAATCATGAAGTAACTTGATGAATTAAAATGAAACCTTTTGTTTCTAAAAATCATTTATTAGTGTACTATGATTATAACTTGAAAAGAACGTACCTTATTGCAGTCAATCTCACATAGTGGGCTGTCAAACGAATAAATGAACAAATATGTTTGAATGAATATATAAATAAGAATAGACAAATGAACACAGGTGGCAAACTATCAACAGTTTGTGGCAAACTATTTTGCAGCGTTCACATGTTGTTGCAAGTGATTTATTAAAATAGAAGCTAAGTTTCATAAAGTTGGTTACAAAATGCACCTACATTTTCCCAATGTTTTTGTTCAATGAAATAAAAATTTTCCCTATATATTTTATCATTGATGATTTATTTAAAGCAAGTCTAAAAATCTCGTCTCATGTTATAAGGGTCTTGTCACACTGCTAGCGTGCAACCATAGTTCCCCCTGAGGGAAAACCCAAACTGTGTCTTCTAGTGGACATCATGGGGATGCAGTACCCGTTCTCTTAAAGGGGAACGTCTTGGGTTCTGTATGTAACGATGGTTCCTTTAGTGCAGTGGTTCCTAACCTGGGGGGTGTCAGTTTTCAAAGAGGGGATGCAGGAGTAGATATACTGTACTTTGAGGTCGGGCTGGGCGACAAAACGATAACTATAATTATTGCGATATAACCTTCCTCAATAAAAAGATTGAAATATAGATATTCAATAAAAAAATATTTAATTTAATGTTTATGCGCCAAATTTGAACCGCAGCATTGAATGTCTTAAAGTATTCAAATAAATGGTTCATTTTAATAAAACTCAAACCTTTCACCACATAAACATTTCATACAGATGTGATTCCACTGCTGTGTTTACTACAGGATGCAGTGTGAGCTCCTTAAAGGAAATATTGCATTTCAAAGTCAATTTTTGTAGTAGCTAGCTATAATAAATAAAAGCTTTTAAGTGCTCAAAACACCGTTTGGATCCTTTATAAACCATTTTAGTTGTCATTTTTAGTGCTACGGTATATCGATGTTCCTCCCACAGGTATAAGTTGTCTGTCGCCCGTCTCTCTTCACGGTGCAAATATTGATCATCGTCAACGCGTGGTCAATTTTCTCCATTTCACTCTTGCACTCCAGCCAGTTGTGCTGTGTCTGTCAAAGGAAGGATGCCATCCACCAAGCTGTGCATTGTGGAAACATCTGAAGTGCCAGAAATATTTAACAGCCTGTTTATTTTGGTTATCAATGCTTCCCCATATCTCATGAGTCTTAAATAGCAACTGAGAGGCAGTAATTAGTGAGAAAAAGCTCTAAGGAGAGATAATTGGGTTTAGTAGACATAGTTACAAGGAAGTAGTTTAGTTGCAGGAATCTTGTGTCTGTCAGAGAGCCAATTAACGGCATCCGACTGGATCCGAAACATCCTTTGTAGAAACCGCTGCAGAGTCGGCGCGTAGATGAGTTGCATTTATGTTTTGAAAATACATTGAGGGAGGCATAGTGGACGTTAAAGGTTATTTTGATGGAAGTGTAAGAAATTATGTGGACAGTAAAGGCTTTTTAAAATGCTGTGTGCAACACTTACTCCTCTTCTTCTAGGATAAGGAAAGTTGGACAGTCTTGAGCTGCTTACATAATAAAATAGGCTTTAAGATTCAAGGAAGGCTTTACAGCATGGCAATAAATAACACATTTTGTGTTGCCCTGGAAAAAAAAACGGACGTTTGCTATATTTGGAACACAGTACACCTGCTCAGATTCAGCTCATAAATTATACCAACTTGCCAGCTTGGCATTTTTATATGCTAGACTCACCTGGAAATGTCTAGACTCACCTGAACAGAAAATGCATGTATGACACACATTTTTTTCGGTCTTTAAAATGCTTATTTTTTAGCGAATTAAACATGCTGCTTGTGAAACTATTATCATTTTGCAGCCCTCGTATCATTTCAGACTTGCATGGCTTACTTTCTAGCACTGAACATTTAGAAATATATTATTTACGTTACATTATTTATATTATCATTATTTATTTATGCGCTCTTTTTACAAATCAAAGCAACGACCTGGGTCTATCTATCCTAAATAGCAACACATAATATTAAAAAACACCATGAAACATACAACTTGTAGTAAAATAATAGATAAAGTGCCATTAGACATAAAAATCCTTGCCGTTTGTCATTTACATTATATCAAGATTCGAATATTCGAAAATGCAAATTCGATTTTTTTATGTTTCTGATGTCTATAAGAAATGAATAAAATCAAGTGAAATTAAACACAGCAATGCTGACTGAAATGTAAGACTTATGAATTATTTGTTGCTGTAAGTTTAATTTAGCTTTTTAATTGTTAATACAATAACTGAGAGATAATCAACAGATTAACGATTATCAAAATAAGCATTAGTTACAGCCCTACACTGGTAAAAATAAAAGTTATACGCCATCGCTGGTTTCATTAAGAATTTTTAATTGAACAAAAGATTCTTTAAAGTGCGAAAAAGGTTCTATAACTTTAAAAAGTTGAAATCGCTCAAATGTTCTTTGATTGTCCTTCTGTCACTTAGCTTGATCCTTCATTTTTAAGACCGCAATGTGAATTTCCTATTGCAAGTTTCATCCCAAAAAATAACCCAAGAACCCTCCACATTTCAAAAACATTCCTTTATTATAAATAAATTATTTGTATAAAAATTTAATCGCATGCTTCAACCATGGCATTTGCACACTCACAACCCGAGGTTATAGACCAGAGTAGCCAATACAAGAGACAAACGCATTTTCCAATGCAGGTCTGACACTGTGGGACAAGAATGAAAAATTTTCACAACCACAAAATACTTACAATTAGAATAACATGTAACATGGTCGACTCAATATTGGTTTTGTTTCTTTAAACTTAGTATTTTTCTCTTACCCTTTTTCCAGTGTCTCATTTTATGGGCTGCCCACGTAAATGACAGCTTTGTCTCCTCTTTTTTTTTTTTTTTTTTTTTTTGGATGGCCGCCTAGGCTTTCTTATAAAATATCCAGAAAAAAAAAAAAAAAAGTCCAAGAGTCCATCCTCTTGTCCACAAACAACACTGATGTCTCATGCTTGGTTTTCAGTCATTGGATCCTGTTTTGTCGGAGCCAGCCAGGTCCATGCCAAACCGTTTTCAGGATGCGCGCTCATATGGCATGATTGGTGTAGCTGGCGTAGGTTGTTTTTGTGGACGGTGCTGAAAAAGAAAATAGCCGGTTAAAGAAACAGCAGTATAACGGAAAGAAAAACAACAACCAATTGTGGTATACCGAGTTAATTGGGTTTGATTCTGATTTCCACTTCATTTCACGGCTTGAAAATGATTTTTTGCTTGCTTTCATTCAAAAGTGGCATGAAACAATTGAGAAAATAATAACGCTCTTTTTCGCAGAAAAGGACTATGCTGTGACATTTCTCAAAAGTCATTATAAGGATTGTAAGATTCAAGGCAATTAAATAAAATCAGAACGAACACTTATTTGAGACATTACTCAATTTTTGCTAACAGAGAATATGCACCTGTACTTTCTGCCATTGTTCACCCTTTTGTTGTTAGAAATGACTGTGAATTTCTTTCTTTAAAAGGTGAATTTTTCAAGAATATCTACTCACAGTGTTATCTAAAAGTGAAGGCCCTAAAAAAAAAAAAAAAAAGTAAACATGGCTCATATGACTCGTACACAAGTCTTTAAATAGCTTTGTGCGACAAATCGCTTTTTTAATGCATTGTTTGGACCAATTTATGAAAACTGATCTGAATTATATATATTTTTATTGCACTAAATGAGTTATTACATATTTTCCATAGTGCATTCACAGTGTTCAGGGTTTTTGACGAACATCAGGTTCAGTAAATTATTTAATTTTTGGGCTAAATATTAATCTCCTAAAGTGAAATTTTGCATAATAATCATGTATTTACATTGAGGTTGCCTAAACCAAACATTTTACCAGCAGAAAGCTGCTTAGTTTGAAAAAGTTCATACTCCGTTCCACTATCATAAACAAACAATGCACCTCTTATTGCAAGCAAAAATGAATTAATGCGAATTTAACATGTTAAGAATTGTGAGAAATGCCGGTACCTGTGCAGAGCTGACTCGCGGTACTTATTAGCATGTTTAATGCTGCTTAAACAGGCAAGGTAATGCAGCGTTTACAGCACACAGATTAAACATACCGAGAAACACCAAAACGTGTTTGTCCTCGAAATGGCATTCTCTGCTTATTCATTACATGCCGCATTTGACTCTCATTACAAACTGGCCCAGTGTTGGAGCCCTTTAGCAGAAGGGTCACGGCACATTAGTGAGGGTCTGAATATTTGCATTGCTTTTACACAGTGCTCCGGACCTGCGCGTGCTGCCCTTGCCCTGGTTAATGATCGGATCCCTCGTGTAAAAGGTGACACACCGCACTGGCTGCTGAAATACAATCTGCTGCCATGAGCTTGCAGCCAGCGATTCAGATTCCCTCGGACGTCATTTTATACGACACGCGAATCAAACATCTAGCGTTAGACAATGCAGGCGGCATAGCTAATGAATTAGCAATGATACTCTAGTGAATGCATCCTTATCTGCTCCATTTCCTCACAATAAAAAGCTTCAGATGACAAGATAAATACCAAAGAGAGTAAGCGATGCAAATATCGGTTCATTAACAGCTAAGCCAGCGTTAAATGAATAGTTCACCCAAGAATGACATTTCGGTTCATAATATGCTATGCGTTTACTTTTTTAAATAAATGAATGCGATACGTGTGGGTCAATGACACACTGTGTAAGGGAAACTAAATACATTAGTTTATGTTGGTTTTAACAAACCGCTGTATCATTTATTTTCACACCTGTTTTGTTTAAATGGCTCTAGATGTGTCATATAGCGTAACCAAAATTAAGCATTATTGAATAAGCTTTTTTACAAATATGTTGACTTATTAATTTGTAAATGTAAGGTTTTTGGGGAAGTGCGGCTATAGCGCATTAGGAAGTATAAGTATATGAAAAAAATTATATGTAATGCAATTTAAAAATATATGTGATTTATAAAATACATTTTTACATTTCTGAGACAGTGGTCCTCAGATGGGGGCCTCAAGATGGCTTAAAGGGATTTAGAATAAGATCAAGTGAGAAAAAACATTCAAATAATAAAAAAATAAGTAAAATTTTTTGAATAGTAAGGGATCCTACAGTCCTAGAGTATTTAAAAGTCCATGTGTAGTTTATAATGAATGTACAGTTCTCTAGAAAGTTTTAAAATATTTTACCAGGTAGAAATTATGAGTGAAAAATATTTTAGAAAAAATATCCTTTATCCAGTTAATCATGAATGATGAATTTCATGCAAATTCACTGGTTAAAAGGAAGGGCAACCTTGAAGAACATTTGGCTCTCAAAACATCTAAAATCCTGAAATTGAATTTACATAAACTAGGAGTGTTGGATGTTCCAGCATCTTGTGGGCAATGGAGAGCCTGGAGGTTGAGAACCATGATAAAATATTAAGCCAAAGGTTTTCTTTTCAAGAATTTCTGCCTTGTAATGAAGCGCTTTTGAGGCTATCTTTATGATATCAAGAGATTATTATAACCTTGATTTTTATTTTAATCTCGGAATGAATTTTGATAGAAACTTTTAAATACATGCATTGCATGTTTAATTAAATGAAGGAAGCACGCTAACATTAACAACCTGTGTTTGATAGAGAAGACGTCTGTACTCACTGCTATTGTCCACGCTTTCACAGAGCTCGGTTTTCACCTCTCCATTGGGCCGTTCGCTGGCCAGCTGGCTGAGCTTGTTTGTCATGGTGGCAGCGGTGACGATGGCCTTGAAGCTGCGCTTGCGTTTGGGCACGTTCTGCTCTGGGTGCATGATAATGATGTAGACTTTGGGCATGTAGAGCATCCCCAGAGACACGGACGCACTCAGGCTCAGAGAGCGGTCAGTGTGGCGTCTGAATGTACATCTGGGGAGAAAAGGAGAAGGCGATATCAATGGCAGTATGGGTGACAAAACAGCGTTGCTCTAAGAAAAGTTCTAGTGTAACTAAAAATAATAATAATAATTCGTGCTTATAAATGTCCCTGAGCTACAGCTACACTTGTTTTCTTAATCTTTATTTAAAATAAATTTCTTCACCTTCGATGTGACTTTTATTTTCCACTCATGCAACCAAGGCCAAAGCAACTAGATTTGTACATTTCTCTGAAGTGGTGCTTGTCCACATATATAACTACAGCAAAATGAAATGTTTGATTTGCTCATTGCAGCAGGTGGGCTGGGAGTGTAAACACACGTAACGTTGTAACGTGCTGTAATTGAATTACAAAATATGAGTAACGTGAGTATTTCATTTTAGTTACATTTTAAATGTGCGGTAATCAAATTACACTTACATCAGAAAGCATTTTAGATTACCAAAGCAATGACTTAGATTTGATGTTTGATATTGATGTAAAATGATTGGAAATGTTAACTGTTTTTGAATTTTGGCGCTGAGGGTGCTAGATCGTTGTCAGGGGAACTGGGGCAATAATTGGTAAATATTGTTTTTGCAGGTGCTTTGCTGCAAAGCTTTGAAGCGCAGAACAGGCAATAATATGCAAGTATTGCTTATATTAAAGGGGTTAGTACGTAATTATATTAATTAATTTAATATGAACATGTGTCTAGTTTACTAGTGTTTTTAGTCAGGCGGAATATACTTGGAACAAGGAAACAATCTATTGTGAGAAGTGAAATGTTTTTCTTCTTCTTCTTTATTTCTGGGGGTGCTTTGGCCTTTCTGGGGTGCTGAAGCACCAGCTAGCCCCCTCCTAGTGCCGCCCATGGTTGAGCAATATCAGTCAACAAAGAAGACTGCTGTTTAGCTGAATATTCGAGCGATTGCAAATGCGATGCTGATTTTGTGCAATTCATAACAAAAGTTGATATTTAGTGACTTAAAAGAACAGTGCTGTCCGAATTGCTCCATAATGCAAACAAAAATGAATCCATATAACCGGTCTTAAACTAATCTGGTTGGGATTGACATCATTAGAATACCTTTAAAATAAATCCACATCAAAATTGTGCATCTGTAAGCAACATTTGGTTTGTGTTTTAAACAAATCAGGTGGAATGATTCAGTTTCATTAATAAAACTTATGCTTGATTCTTGAATGAATCAGTCCTTTTAAATGAACAATGATTTCATGACTCTTACTTTAAGACAATGATTTTCACCACCTACTGGTGGTTTTAGTTTCATATTTAAAACCATAGCTTTATTTATGCATTATTAAATGGTTTTAAATGTATTCACATCACCCATTTTTTGTTTAGAGGTGGTTAACATAAAAACAAGAGACAAGTATTCCAAAAGTATTTAGAATAAGTTACTAAAATTAAGTAAACTAATGAAATCTGAAACAAAATATATATTAAAAGTAGCCCTGGTGGTTACAAGGCAGTTGTTTTTAGTGTTAGACGGTTGTTTGACATTCAGGACGAAAACTGAGAACACTGCAGACTCAGAACTACTGGCTTGTGTTTCAGTGCTTTTTCAGAGACTTTTTTGAAAACAATGGCGTGGCTGCCCATATTCACTCTGTGTATCATTGACAACCGTGGAAACAATACCATCATGCTCGTTGTTGTACTCAATATCTATGATTGCATAAATGGTCACGTGACAAGCGTTTTAGTTTGTGTAGTGTAGATGGAGATTTCACATTTACATTTTAAATCTCCATTTTAACAACAAAAATACACCAGTAGAAACAGGCCTAGGAACTTCTTAAGAAATCTTTAATATTGTACCTATGAACATTTTTACTAACATCTTGGAATTCATTTAAAAAAATAACTTCTTCATGAAGCCTATAGGAAGTTCTGCATTTTGTTTAATTTGTTCACCAACAAAATTTCACTGTTCTATGCTAATGTAAGCTAGATAGCAACAAGTGACGAGTTATTACTAATATTATTACGTTAGTGGATTTTTAAGTTTGAATGCACCTCAAGATCAGGTCTGACTCCATTTTGGCGCACTCAGTCATATCTGATTTAAATAATGCTAACGTTTGCAGATTCACAAAACCTGAACCTAGGATGCAACCACACGCCCGAGCAAGACAATTTAAAAGTCGATTCATCCTTGCCCACGTCTGAGAGTTTGATGAATGGCTAACCTCGCTAACAAATATATTACTGCTTTCCCTTACCAGCAGAGTGCGAGTGATCAGTAAGCTAACGAGCAGTAAATGATAACATATGCCTGCTGTGGAGGAAGCAGATGATAAAGCTATTCACGTTTATATTAAGAGAAATGGGGTGCTGAGAATGAATGAGCCCAGGTTTTAGGTCAGAGAGGAGAATCTAGAGCACTGCAGGAGGTGTCCTCCGTACTACTGCTTAGATGAGACTGAAATCAAATTAACTGTATTGCCTAGTACTGACGTGGGCAAAGAGGTAAACACATCAGCAGAGGATTTCATGTACTGTCTCTCTGAAACAACAGGCGCTGCCATCCTGTCAAGGAGATTTGAGTCGCACAATTCTCGCTGAATCTCCCTTTGAATTGCAATTTAAATTCAAGTCTAACCTTGTGACCCTGCTACCACTCTTTTGTGCAAGTCTCCATAACGCCTGGCGCTACAAGGAATGACGCTCGATGAAAATGAAAATGGAGAATGTACTATAGCAGCTGTTGCAAAAGAAGTACTGCATTTTAATTAAACAAGCAAAGGGGTTTAATGGCTTTTAACGTTTCTTTCGAGAATGGTTATGTATTTTATCTGGAGTGTCCAGACTGGGAGACCATTTGTATTGCCTGAAAATACCAGCTAGTCCTGCTAAGCTGTGAGACCATCAAAAACCGGTGAAGTAGCTTAGGTTGATTTAAGATCGCTTTTTTGTCATCAATGTAGAAAATGTATTCTGATTTATGCTGAAGAAGCTGATAATTTGGGAAATAGTTGCCTCGTGATGTTCTAAATGGCTGCTGAATGACTTGCTTTCAAGAAGACTTTTATATTTTTTCATGTCATGTCAAATGTCATATATCTATGGAGCCCCTAAGGGGACGTGGTGATGGGAAGAATATGAGACTGGAGGAAAAATTATATTTCTATGTTTTTGAGTTCACTTGCAAAAAGTATTGCATTCCCAAGAAACGTTGTTTCCTCACAAAGGCACTGAAATAAAGTTTTTCCTCTAAGCTCATATTATTTTCTTCACAAAGGTTTGAGAGCAAAGTGCTAATTTTCTCAGAGGAATGCAAACATTTAGTATGAGAACCCCTCTGAGTAGAACAAAAAGCAGGACATCTCGGGTCACGCATGTTACCATGGTTCCCTGAGAAAGAGAATAAGACACTGCGTCCATATAGTGCATAGTCTTGGAGTTATGCATGTTTGGTTTCCTGATAAAGGGAGAATATAGAGATGCAGTGCGAGTTTCCACTGAAGGAAACTAAAAGTTTCTTGGGGAAATGAAAAGAACCTAAAGATCTCAGAGGAACACAAAAGTTTTGTGAGAGAAAACTCAAAAGCACTGAAATGTAATTTTCTTTCTATCTCATTATTTTCTCATTAATATGTTCCTTTAGAGCTCCATATACTGTATATAACATCATACAGTGTGACAGAAACTAATTCTAGAATCTGAAAAATGGTTCAAATAAACATTTCCATTTCTTTGTGTTTCAGTTAGCCATTAGCAAGCTAACAGCTCGGCCTATTACCTTAGCATAGTGCTAACTGCACAAAAAGAAATCTCTATGATTAGTTTACTATTTCTTTAGCCCAAAGAATACTTCAGTTTTGAAAGCGAATGCTTAACATATGCTACAGTCAATCACATGACCTTATTATAACTGTAAAAATGTTGCGTTTATCTTTCCAACTCCCTCACACAATCTCTTTTCAATGTAGACAAAAGCTGTTCTTACTCTCTCCAGTGTTTTTGACTGTCAATCAATAAGCAGTGTTGCCAACTTAAGCAGACTCTACGATTACAAAAATTAACCATGTTTTTTTATAGCGAGAGTGTAGTAACCAGTTGATTTTGGTTAGGGTTAACGAAAGCTTTTCCTTTTATTTGCCAGCCTGTTTCTTCCAATGTCCTACCTCCATCTCTAGACTCTTTCTTTTGAACACACTTCCAATGTTACTACAGCGGGATGAAACGATTTTAGCAAGCATTCCTCATTTGTTCGTCACTGCCGTTGATAAAAGTGTCATCGCCAAATGAATAAATGTAAATGAAGGCTATTTCAGCTACACCATTGATAACAGGTGCATGAAATCAAGCACAAAGCCATGCGATCTCTGCAGAAAAACTTTAAATTCAAATGAATGCTGCTTAATTTATATATCTGGAGCAAAATTAGCACATATACATCAGGAGTATACGGCATAACCTATCGTGTGAATCCTGAAAAGCATTTGAGTGTGTTTTATATTTTTATGTGCCTATTGTAATTCACAGCGTCAGTGAGCAGCACCAAAACAGCAGGGGTAAAAAAAAAAAAAAAAAAAAAAAAGAAAACACACTCTCAAAAAGCAGTACGAAGAAGTAAACTCCATTTAACTAAAGATCTTTGGGGAGCTTAAGTGGTTTAAAAATCAATGCCACAGCATGCAGGCGGTGAACAGAATAAACACAACCAACTATATATAAACTGGAACTCATTCAAAATGTCCGTAAAACTGCAGATGACTCATCTAACTCTAATTACCCTCGCAGGCATCCTTCCTCATCTTTTCATCTGTTCCCCTCTATTCAACTGCACTGCAATGCAAAGTGAGGGTACTGACAGAAAAACCAATTGGTATAGTTCCTTTTCTCACTCCAGGGCGTTTAACGCAAGCAATCCCAATGCTAATGTACAATCGGCTCCTTCAATGAGGAAATGCACAAGTGCGCTGAAGAAACAGGACTGTTAATGCAGAAAATGAGCAGAAAGCGAGGAGGCGCAAAGGTTCAAATTACACGCCATGCAGCTGTAAAGAAACTTCTGAGTTTTAATGAGCACAGAGTGAGGAGATGTGAATAAGAGAGACATGCCTCAATAAAATACTCATATCTGTGTCCTCATATTGCGCTTTGCTCATTGCAATAATCTTTTTAACATCAGTGAGGCAGAAAGAAATAAGCCCGGGAGAGATAAGGAAACGGGAAATACGCTCGGCAGTTTCTTTCCATTTGGACTCTTTTGTCATGCGGAGGAATGAAAAAACGGTCTGATTTGAAACAATTTCCTCTTTTACGTAACTTTTAATTTAATACCACCCGAGGGCCAGCTGTTTACCACAACGTTTGTTTTCATAGTGTTTGTTTCTCAAAATGAATGCTAGAGTGCTTTTATGTTAAATTCTGCAGTTCCGCTAATCCCTCGTGTATGAGAAGCCACCTCGCTGAGTAAAAATAGCCTATCATAACTCACTTATGCTAATCTGACTGAGATATGCTATCTAGCAGATGATAATTAAACACTGGAAAAGCTGAGAGGAAGATTTTGACATTTTGTACTATATATAGGTTAAAAGCTTGATAATTTACTAATCTAAAACATTATGTAAAATCAGGCTAAATGGCACTGCATCTAAATGAAAAACTGTATAATTAAACAAGTATGATGGGAAACTCCTTACATTTTGATAGCCAGAAATACGCTGCATGCAAACAGGCACAAAGTCTTGACAAGTTGCACTATTGAAAGACAAGTTGAACTTGTGCAAATCTAATGTAAGGTTTTTGCACTTTAAAGTGCATCCCGTGCAGCAGAAGTTTTATAGGCAAAATGATCCATCGTCTGTTTTTAATAGTGAAGCGATGTAGAAGCACAGTTCACAAAGTCGCTTTCAAACCAAACAGCTTGCTGTTGGTCAACATGAACATGTTACTTGCGAAATTTGCCACGGATTACATTTTTTCCTGAAAGTATCCCCAATTAAAATTACCTGCATTTTGCTGGCAAAGAACTACTGAACAACAGCAGATGTGATTGCACATTAAGAGTTTAGTGTTTTAATCAAAGTTCAAAGCTTAACTGTGTCATTCCTAAGGGGGATGTTATACCCCAAAAAACCTAAAACACAAACTTTTGAAAATGGGTTTCAAAGTGCATGTTTTAGAAAACCTCTCCTTTCTGCTTTCTTTGGATATGTTTACATGACAACAATGTACTAAAAAATGAACTTTTTTCCCATCGTAAGCATTTAATGGTACGACTGTATTTGTGCATACATAATACAGCTTTTTAGATAGTTTTGTGTTTCCAAGTGAACATGGAAATTTTGGACCAATGTTGTCGTCTGTACATGAAAATTTTCCAAAAACACTTTTACTTTTTTTGTATATTGTTGTCATGTAAACAATTTTCTCAGTAAAGCCAGTTCTTTGATTAGTAGTAAATATCCGTCACCTGTTTTCAGGTGGAACAGCATTTCTGACAAACTACGGGAAAAAAATAATAAAATTTAAAAATGAAAATTTAAGAAATCGTTCTGGATAATGACAGCTGTTTGAGAAGCTTCTCAGAGAAATATGGCTATGTATAGTAAATGCTGTTTCTTCTGAAAGCATGTGAAAATATCACATTTAGCAACATATTTTACACCAAACTCACTTCATAACGTCAGTCAGTGTTTCAAATAAATCTTATACAGACACGTAACATATTTTATAGTATTAAAAGCAGTGATAAGAGCTATGTCGATTACTAATAAGGGCTATGCCAATGTACTACTGATCACAGAACTGTACTTTACTAAAAAAATCTGCATTATAATCAGAGCTTCTGTCTAATCTAGGTTAATATTTCATTTTCGATTTATCATGCAGCCTAACACTTTACTCAAGAGCTTGTGAACTAAACTGGAGCTATGTGCATGAAGCGAGCATTTGTAGGTGAAAAGTATCACGATTTTTCATTTTCATTTTAAAAACGACTTATCGTTTTGCTAGAGAAGAACATTAACTGTTGGTTGGGGTTGTGTAAGAAATTATGTTAATGCTGCCCAAATATTGATTTTGGACCGTCAGAAATGGTCTATGCTGAGTCCTGTTCACTCAAGATTAGATGAAGAAAAATCCTGGAATGTTGCCCTCCAAATTATTAATTCATATTTGGCTGAAGAAACAAAAAGTCATACACATCTTGGATGGCTTGAGGTGATTAAAATGATCAGGAAGCAAAACCATCTATATGTTAATAAGGTGAGGTGATTTGTGCATGTAATGCAGATGCATTAAGTCCACGGTGCTCATGCGGATAACCCAGGTTCAAGTCTGACCCATGACATGTTCTTAAACAAATTGTTAACTTTAAATTCATACTCACATATTGTACATTCTGTAGTTTCAAGGACAAAAAAAAAAAAAACCTAGGTACCTAAAGGTTTATCATTTGCTGCATTCAAAACACATACTGTGGTGTATTTGAAACCGTTAACCCCCTCTCTGCCATTTTCAATAGGTTGGCACAATGGATTACAGACCATTGAGTTGATTAGCAGTATTTTTGTCTGCAAGGGAAACTATCCAAGGGATAATCCATTGTAATGAGCCTCATGCACGTCACATGCCTGGAACATTTTAAGTAGGAAAATGCCAATTCAATCAATGTCAATGTGCTTCAATTCCTTTTGCTAATTACTACATTGAATCGCTCCACGAGCTAATTCTGTGTTGCATGCACAACTGGATTCGATAACATGCCAGGCTTCTCACAGGTGTGTTGCCTTTCAAAATGTCTCTGCTCAGCAGTAGCACTAGAGACAAAACATAGCACTGGTGTTAAAAATCCAATGCTATTAAAGCTGTAAGGTTACTACATGTTGTAAACATAAACACACAATCACAAAATGATGGCATGCTAGGAAATATCCTTTCAGCAGGGAAAATATGATCAAACAAAATTGGTAGTGGGATAACAAATAGCCAGTTGGTCATTATAGCAAAATAAACCCAACAGCAGTGCCAGGTCAAAGCATTACGCTGCACAAGCGACCGCTTAGGACACCATCACTAGGGATTTATTCGCTTTAATGAGAAGTTGATGAGAAAGTTCAATAGTTGAGATGAGAAAGATTCACGCTCAGTGCAGGATTTTCAAACTGGGGTCTGTGGACATTTAAAGAGTAAAAAGAGTATTTTATTAC
Organism: Puntigrus tetrazona; assembly: GCF_018831695.1. NCBI lineage: Eukaryota > Metazoa > Chordata > Actinopteri > Cypriniformes > Cyprinidae > Puntigrus > Puntigrus tetrazona. Next base: position 23,664,668 of record NC_056704.1, read on the forward strand.
TTTATTATTTTTTAAACTAACTGTGTATACATTGCTATAGTCATGTTGTTATATTTTATATTATATTATTTATAGAAAAACCTTTACTTTGGATGCAATCAATAAATCACTAATAAATAAATACATATACATATATTATACACACACACACACACATATATATTTATTTAATGCATTACTTGGTATCAAAAAAAAAAAAAAACTGTTACTATTTTAATAATTTAATGCCTTTGTATCATTATGACAACATAAATGTTATTTATTTAATTTAAGCACAATATAAATCATCACGTTACATTACAGGGAGAGCAGAAGAGTCTTTTAATCACCCTGGCGTAGGATTTATTTTATTTTATGACAATGACCAGCTGACTGCACATTATCCCACATAATACCTGGCGTCTTACCAAATAAATGAAGAAACAAACATCATATATTTATTTATTATATGAGAGGAAAATAGGCAATGAAGTGATAGCAGACATGAAACATGCTAAGATGTCTCAGTCAGTTATACAGTTTAAAGTCATCATTCAATAAAACTTCAGAAACGTCATTAAACATCCAAAATAAGGTATTCCAGAGCGCCCGTCTGTGCAAAAATATATATAAATATATAGAGAGAACCATCTATGCTAACAGAAAGCATTTAGGTCAACAAGTTCAACTCCATCTCTAGCTGTTATATCTTGAGAAAATCATGTTGTCGAGCTCTTAGAGATGAATTCCTAATGAGCATTGCTTTCAATCTTCCATTTTTGCTCAATTTGTCCTTTAACATAACATTTGACATCAATATCTGACAGCAAATCCTTGCAGGAGGAAATCTCAACACATGTCACAGACATTAGGACATACAGAGAAGACAGTGTTTTTAATCCTGGCTTCTCTCGGCAGGACTAATGAGCACTGGACCGAAATACATCCTGGTGCAGAAAGAACAGAGGTCTCAGCCTACAGCCTGCAGACCACCACTGAAGTCATCAACATTATAAGACCCACACTGGCCTGGACTGACAGAGGCAGCGCGCTCTATTTATGGCCCATTAACAGCAGCACTATTCCTCTGGGTCATGTTTGATCATCTCTGTATACCTGATAATGAGCATCTCTTAGATGAGGCTTGTTTTTGATGCAAGACCTAAAAATCTAACAAGGACTGTGTTCTGATAGAGCTGCCAGAGAAGAGAGGATATAGATGATCCTCATCTGTTCACTTCATCATGCGACATAATGCTAGATAAAGATAGACAATGAAGTAAAGACACTAGGACTATGTGTTAGTATAAAATGCTGTAAAATAGGAATTATAATAAGATTCATATTAAGTTGTAATATAAACTAATGAATCTACTGAACAGAATGTGATATGATTAAAAACAGCTAAACACTGCATTATCAAACACTGAATGTAATGCATAAGTTATTTTAAAAAAGGTGAGACAAATCAGTGACATGTTTTTTTTCCTTTTATTTTTATTTTTAATATTTAATGATCTAATGAGTTATCATATCTCCTGACCACTAGGTGGCACTGTGCCAAAACTGTGCAGGTAACCTCAGGCCATGGCTGTCATAATTAAGTTTTGTTCTGAACACGATGGTACTAACCATGTAACAACATATAAGATAAGCAAATTGTTTATCTTCTGAGTTTAATCGCAACATATAACCATAGCAGTCAATAATCTTTACCGTCTGTTTGATTAAGTGTAATTTGTGACCAGCTGCGTGCTTTTTACTGTGGGTTTCTGCCGAAGTCATCACTAACAACTTACCCCTAAATATAATGTAGAAATGTAAAATTTCCAGTTCAAAGTGCTTTGCAACCATTTGTATGATGAAAAACGCTATACAAATAAACTTGAATTTAGTTGAATAAAGCATTGAGGAGATGGAGTTTCATGTCCATTTTAATTGTCTCTGTCAAATTCACTTGTGTGTTATCTGATGGTTGGGTCTACCAGAAAGATCTTTCTGTTCGTGTGTATCAATTTTGGTGAACACTGGACAAATGATGAGCTTAGAAAAAGTAAAGGTTGCCTAGTTAAAGAAGCCGTTTTCATGTTTTTCTCCTGTTGTAGTGCCACCAAGTGATCGAACTCCCAATTTGAATAATTTTACAAAGATTGATTTTATTTGTATGAGTTCTGAGTTTGGTTAAAAATCTCATTCCATTCAGGAGAATTATAGCTGTTAAAGTAACTGTGGGCCCCTCGCTTTAAACATTTTTGATCGACAATGAAATGTCAACTTGATTTAGAAATGTTTTGTTAATCCGAATCAAGAAAACTTTTATGCACTGTTTTGTTTCAGATTGGGCGGACTGGTTTACAAAAAAAAAATCCAAAATCTGAGGAGTGTATGCCAAGGATTCTTACAACATAATAGACCTAAACCTGCAACTAACAGTTTTAGTTATGAGTTAGGAGTGATTTGCTACTTTTGATTTCTGTAGTGCTCCCGTCAGACCCAGATTTGAGCAAGTCTTGGTGATGTTGTAGATGGTGAGAATACTATTATTCATCCAATTTTCAAGTCTCTATGACTTTGGTCTGCTGGTCTGCAATTTTAAGTGGAGAATGCAGATTTTTGGACATTGTAACAATCACAATAGGGTTGCTCGCCACCCTAAAACTTTTTTTCGTATAAGGCATGCATGTGGACCAATATCAAAAACTCAACAAATTCAAATCAGCAGCTATGCAATAGGTAGAAAAAACATTTTGTCTGTAAAGTCGTATGATGTGAGGCTGATGATCTCAAAGCATTATCAGTTGCGAAATAAAAATTCACTTATTAGAAAAAAACTAGACTCACCACGCTTCTGCAGATTGTGCGGTCCCAAAGAAGATGGGTATGAAGGCCAGCCAGATGATACAGGTGGTGTACATGCGGTAAATCCAATGGGCTTGGCTTCATTGAAGGTCTCCCGGCACTCCTGGTCTTGATTTGGCGTAAACAGTGCACGTGACCATCAGTAGGATGCTGTAGCCCAGCGAGCAGATGAGTGACAGGTCTCAGATGTCACACTTGAGCACCCAGCAGGCGTTCTCCGGAGGTCCTGTGTGCGCTGCTCGCCCGTAATCCACAGCGGTGTGCAGTGGGTGGCCACAAACCACAAACACACCCATTAACTGAACTGAGATCAGGCTGAAGGTGATGACTAGCTGGAGGCGTGGACTAATGAACCGCTAAGTGCAGCGACCGACCGGGCTGCCCTGCTCAAAGATCCGATGGATCGCGGTTGGTCTTGGTGAGCAAAGGCGGCGTAAGCTGAAACACATGCCCAGGCCCAGGAAGATCCTGCGGAAGGAGCAGACAGCCACTCCGAGGCGTCGCTATCATGGGGAGCGTGGTGACGTAGCATAGGAAAATTCCGTTAGCAGCACATAACCTACTTCCCTGCCGAGGCCGTTCCGTTGGTGATTGGCGGTTAGCATACGACGCGTCCGCCACCACCAATGGTTAGTAAGTGCGGGCGCAGGATACCCAGGATGGCGACGAAGACGGGTACTACAGCCCACAGCGAAGTGCTCCCTCTAACTTGATGATGGGGATTGGCTGCAGCCAGTGCGGGTTCTGATCTGGCCGTTGCTCATATGGCAAAAGCTGGCCACGCGAACTTCGCTGGCCTGGTAATGGTAGCTCTACTTAGCGCTCGCAGAGTGCCAGCAGCACGGCACCCGCTTCACAACCTTCTTCCATTTCGCCCGGTCCTGACGGGGGGCAGGCTGCATACAGACGCTAAAAATGATGAGTCTCCGCGCGCCACTGCATGGCATTCATCTATAGACAAAACAAGCGGCAGAAATATTCCGGTAAATGTCAAAAGTACTTGTTATTTCCAGAGTTTGTAGAATCCGTTAGTAAAATGAAATTGAAATTAAAAATGTTCTCAATAAAATACATAAACAAGTTTAACAAAGGAGCATATTGTGAGAGTGAATTAGGATCAAGGAAAAGGCCACGTACACACTGCATTTGTCTGCTCACCTTTTTAGTGCTTAATCCCAATTTCAGTACACCGCACACAGTTCAGTAATTTTCTAGAACTGACAACCACATCTCATGTTATCGAATTGAACTCCATGAAATCTATGTAGTGACAACCTGCATTTAAGAAATGTTGTGCGGTAGTGCGTAGGGACCGAATTCAGCTTGAGGATTTAAATTTACTTGCAGAAATGTTACAAGGGCGCTTCCTGCCGATAGCGGCTTAGTGCGGTTTGGCGGTGATGTTATCACGCCTCACGTCTGTATCTGCGCATCTCATCAGCAGAAGCTAAAACAAAATACCCGGAGCTTCCATTGTTTTGATAGTTACAGTACGCTGCTATGGTTTCCTCTGTGTCAGTCACGACAGACGCGGGAGTGAAGGTTCTTTGTCTACACCGCGAGGCGATCATTTCAGAAAGCGATAGCTACCGAAAAATTACAGTGTATGCGTGGCCAAACTGTCAGCAGTAGTGGGAAAGACCTGATTAAAAGAGACAGCTAAAGCTTAGCATTAACCGTTTAAACTAAATGCATTAAAATAGTTTGATGCACAACTAACCTCCCGTTATCTCGCTTATCGGTCACTTTTCCTGCATTGACAAGTTAAAGCTGTTAATGATGTTTTCAGCTATATTTGACGGAAGAATATTTTTTCGTCAGATACTGCTCATTAGCGCTAGCATTCTTACATACTACAAATTAGACACTCAGATGAGATGGTGTGGTAGATCAGATTTAAATTAATTATAGCATTTATTTGAAAAATAATTATCTATAGAGTTAGTTGATAAATTAGTAAATTGTCGCACTGCATCTGAATTACTCTATTCAAGCGATAAAGCTGTGTTTACACCCAGACTTTTCCTGTCATGCTGACGAATATAATATATTGATGTACGTAGACTATTTTTCTTTTTCTCTCTCTTTGTCTCCAGTGGCCTTGTGTGCACTAGTTAAGCAGCACATTGATACAGAACAGTGATTAAACTGACTTGAAACTGGCCTGTGCATTAAATAGTTTTTTCAATGCATGCGTGCCATCCAACTCCAGAATCTGTCAATCAGAGTGATAGTTTTAGACAAACTATGGTAAAATAATATAATATAAGATAACATATCATATTTAAAAAGCTTAGGTTTGTTATGATTATTTAATGATCATTTAATGCTATTTAAAAGATTTTATGCTTACAAATTTATTTCACAAATAATATATTTAATAAAAAGGAATAGCATCATTATTTCCTCCAGTCTTCAGTGTTGCATTATCCTTCAAAAATTCACTCTAAAATGCTGATTTGCTGCTCAAAAACCTTTATTATTATTATTATTTTTATTATTAATAATAATAACAACAACTAATAACAATCACCTAAACAGAAATTTTTTGATGAACGGAAAGTTCAAAAAGAACATAATTTGTAAACATTTATAAAAAAAAACCCCACATGCATCTATGCTCTAAAATGCATAAATTCCTTTATAATAATAATAATAATAATAATAATAATAATAATAATAATAATAATAACAATGAAATATTTACACGATCTCAAACTATAAAACATTATTATAAATCAGCATTAGATGCCAACATCGTACGTATTGACAGTTAATTTCCATCAGCTCATGAAGCAAAATTACTTCAGAATTGCAGTTGTTAATTCAACACCACTAATTGTACAGTGTAATTGCCATAATCATTA
>NC_056704.1:23670472-23675035 GCF_018831695.1 Puntigrus tetrazona
TTTTTTTTTTTAAATGATTTTTTTTTCTTCACATGATCCTTCAGAAATCATTCTAACATTTCCTGTTTAAGAACAACAAATGCTGAACAAACTGAATTTCTGAAGAAAATAAATTATTGACCCCAAACATTTGAATACATTGCCACCTGTTGAAGGGACACCTGTAAAAGGACAAAAATTAAATAAAATAAAATCGACAAAGAAATGTACAATAAATAACCAATTCAAAGTTCCGTAACAAAATGTAGTTGGTTTAATTAAATAATCAAAAGTGGCACAAGAAAGGTAATGTAACAATGAGAAACAACACTTGATGACACAATCTAGTACATAGCTTGCCTCAGCAAAATGCCTACAGTAGTTTCATAAGGTCTCATAAAAAAAGGCACCTTTTCACTGCCTTGATTTAAAACGATTGCCTTCGGGTACCTTCTTCTTGTCTTATTCTTTGACAGTCTATCTGATTTGCACAGTACCACTGCGGAGATTTCACAAAATGTGATTTTATGTCAGTATCTCAAACGTTGTTTAAAAATGTTTATAAACTTGAAATGATTCGCATTTGTACTTTCTAGAGCCTTAGAAGACAAATATATTAAATATTACAAATCCTTCACAAAACATGTTTTTTTAATTTATACACACAGAACACTGCATTGTTATACATGTATACATATGGAATACGATAGGAAAATATATACAATGGGACATGCACACAATAACAGCACTTCCGTTCTTGTCAAACCTCTCCACGCTGACTCAGGAAGTGATCTCCTTTGCTCGCAGCCAAAAATATAAAATCATCGACCCTGATCATGATTACCCATACAAAAAAAGGAGACACTAACAGTTCCCTCCTACTGCGATTAAATATACATCCTGTAAAACGCTCACAGACTGAGACCATTATATTGCTACCATGCTTTCAGACAGAGGCTAAGTTTACAAGAACTGTAAGGTTTTGCTAGTTTAGTTCAAGCAAATACATGTAAGCTTTCTCATAACAATGAAATTATCGCATAAATCTCTGAAGATTAAAGTGCACAAAATGGCTCTATTCTATTGGCAAGTGCTCTTATGGTCCACAAGGATATACCTAGCTTCTTTTGTGTCTCTGTTTCATTCTCTTTATCTTCCACCTTCTTTCAGGGAGTTGATGCGGGCGCATATTTTGAGGGCGGGGCCAAGTTTGACATTCATGGCGCTCATCAAATGGTCTTCGGTCAGCAGAAGCAAGGCCTGCCCGTCGATCTCTTGGGCTCTGAAGGATTCTGCGATGTCTTGACACCCTGAGACGATTGAGGTGGGTTAAAACAATACTGCTAACATTCACATAATTAAATTAAGTCTAGACAAATTTAATGTTAGGTTAATAAAGCCTGGTTAACAGACAGAAAACAGAGACAGATAGATATATAGATAGATTGATGGACAGACGGACACATAGATATATAGATAGATAGATAGATAGATAGCAGAAAGACAGACAGACAGATAGGTAGATAGACAGAAAATGGATAGATAGACAGACAGAAAATAGATAGATAGACAGACGGATAGATAGATAGATAGATAGATAGATAGATAGATAGATAGATAGATAGATAGATAGCAGACGGACAAATAGACAGACAGAGAGATAGATTCTTTGTACCTGGTAAATTGGATATAAAGCTTGACACTTGATCCACCGACCACTGAGCTGGTTTTGGATAGGGGGAGACATCGGTGGGAGATACAGGATCTATGGGTGAAGTGGGAGCACTTCTCGTCTCCTCCACTGTTTGCCTGACTCTGATCTCTCGCTCTCGTTCCTGTTCCGTGTGTCTGCGCAGCCTGGTCTTCATCGGAGCGGCCGTCCCATCTTCACCCTCGTGTGGCGGCTGCTGAAGGATTCTCCACTGCTCTGTGGTCCCATGTTTGGCCTAGAAAGTAGTAGAGTTTAGCATAGCACAAAGATCTCAAACGAGCACATTGTTTTACGGGCCTTGGGCAAACCTGGTGAAAATTTTCTTCGGCCCCATTGAGCTCAGATCGGTGGCCCCCCTCGCTCACACAACGCCTGAGCGCACGGAAACGTTTGGTGTAACTGAACCTGCAAGAAAACCCAGAGGGTAAACAAAGGTTGTCTTTATAGTCAGCCCAACATACTGACCAAAATCTGCCTTGCAGCTTGTAATGTGTGTCAAGGGTTGATGTTTATCACAAACCATGACCACATCCTGTCACAGTATGTATGTGTTTTTAGGACAATGCTTGTGACTATCTCTGAGCTCATGACTCACTATTCAACCATTTTTAAATACAGTGCTCCTAAAAAAATTAAAGAATCACTTTTATACACATAAGAATGTATCAAAGTCATTAGATACAAAATATCATCCTAAGTGCCATCTGTGAGTGGTTCAGATTTTGTCTTAGGTAACTTTGATTAGCAATTGTGCAATGATCAAGTTGTGCCATTTTTAGTTCCTCAAGTTAACACACTGGTGTCCAGTACAGTAACTATAGCTGTACTTCACCACATCAGCTATGAACCAAACAAACTCTATTTTTGTAAATATTATCTTTAAAATACTAACAAAGACGGACAGAGCAAATTGGTTCTGCATTACTTATAAAAAAAAACTCCACTTGGTTCGATAATGCTGTGTAAGGCCATGGTATAAATAACATTTATAGGTGTGTCAAAACACTTAAGGCCTATTTAGCTGCGAATAAAAACTGTGAAGAAAATTTGACATGCGTTCTGCAGTTATTCTTGAAGAGAACTCTAGATACATGCAGGAAATAATGTTTAGACCCTTTTAGTTGTGGTTTCTGACTCCACTAGCAAGAGAGACGTTTGCTAGGGTGTTGACGGAGCAGTTGTTTGTGCCAGAACAAAAGTCAGACACCTATTTATTATTGTGTCAGTTATGCTAATAGGTCAGATTGTTAGTTTTTTTTCTCTCAATGTGTTATTTATGTCACAAAAAGGGAGGAGTACCTCTTGGCACAGGATTTGGAGCAGAAGCGTTTGGAGCGTGGGAATGTTTGGGCGGTGCCTTTCCTCTTGCAAAACTGGCACTGCAGAACAAGCTTGTGAGGCCGTCCGACACCATCTACAGTGAAAAACATTAAAAGAAGATTATAGATAGATAGACAGACTAATTGATTTTGGCGGCCTTACATTGTTTAGTTAAAGACTGCATTGTATTTTTGTAATAAAGATGATGCAATAAACTACAAACACAAACTTAGAAAAGAAGGCAGGTGTTTTACTTACTGCTTGTGACCACATCATCTGAGTCTGTGGAGTCCTCTGGAGGTTCTGAACTGGACGGGACGAGTTCTGCTTCTCTCACACCATTCACCCCAGACTCCCGGACAGGACCCACCATCAGAGATGACCTGCTCACCTGTGAGATTATTGTGAAATATTACAAAATATGACAAACATTCACAATTTTAATATATTTTTAAAAATGTTTTGTATTCATGCGATGGAAAAGCTAACTTTCTAGCAACATTACTACAGTTTTTTGTGTCACATGAAACTTCAGGAATCATTCTAATGTGCTGACAAATAGTGGTAAACATTTTGTTTACCGGGAATGGCTCCAGTCCTTCCTGTATGATAAATCCTTCCACCAGGTGTGTTAGAACCAAAGGTTTGGCTGCTCCTGATGGTTGCTGGGTCTCTGTGGCCTTCATTTGACTGACAGTGGGAGGCTGAACTGGTGGCCTTTCCAGCACAGGGTGAAACTTTGGAGGAAAGCAGCTGTCCACAGGGGACATATCTAATGGCTGGGTGATGGAGGACTGGATGGGTGACATGTCAGAGGACAGGCTGGAAATTGCTAAAAAGATGAAGACATTTGTGATATTACCTACATGGTATAAATCCTGCTTTTGAGGTTAGGGTTTGGGTAGAACTCAGATGTTTCTTCTAAAACATTCAGATAAATTTTATATATTTCATGAGAAATATTTGACTTTTCATTGCAGACTGAGATTCTATATACCTGAGTGATTGTCTGACTGGGTGGACATTTCCTCACACTGGTCGTCTTTCTCAGATGGCCATGGTGCAACTGAGGTTGAGAGTGTCTCATTCTTCTGTGACGTCTTCATCTGGCTTTCAGTCCTTGAATCCTCTGTGCAGACTGTCATCTTGTCCAAAACCTGAAATTCAGAGATTGTTCACATCAACCTATACTTACTTAAGCATTACTGCAAAACAGTATTACAGCAGTATCATTGACATACTATTATAGTTATATTAATATTTAGAAAGTTTTTAAATTCAAGTTTTTTTATTTAAATTTATTTGTATAGTGCTTTTCACTATGCATGTCATTGCAAAGCAGCTTTACAGAAAATGAAAATGTCAGAATTTTATTTTTAATAATTTATCAGTGGTGACTATTTTTATTTGTATATTTTCCATTTTCATTTTAGTTAGCTGTAGTAATGTGTGTACATCAAGCTAAGCTAAAGGAAAATGCATGTAGCTAAAATAAACAAAAAATATTTTTTTATATTTATATTTATAGTATCAGCCACTGAAAAATCTATATT
>NC_056704.1:23675135-23675718 GCF_018831695.1 Puntigrus tetrazona
AATAATTATTATTATTATATGTATTATTGTTGTTGTAACAGTTATTGTTATCTTTAAAATACTTATGATTTTTAATAGCAGTAACGTCAGTAGAAGTCATTTTATTACAACTCACAGGGAATGGCTCAGCTCCCTCCTGAATGACAAAACCCTCGATGACGTGCGTGAGGACATGTGGCTTCACAATGGCTTGGGGTGGCTTGTTCTCGCCGTTTTGTGCCGCACTTCCCGTCACAGCTGCCGGAGGCGGCTCGCTCGGGGCCGCCGAGGTCATGGTCGGTGTAACCGGTGCTCCCGTGGGGTCTCGCGCTGTCTCCACAGAGCCTGGCGGGCCAGAAACAAAGCATCTGCTCATCACCATAGCAACCACAACAACATCGGCAGCGCAAACATCAGCTGCTAGGAATAACATACAAACAATGCGCTTATAAAGGTTACGAACGTTTAAGGAATACTTCAGCTGGAAAATAAAATTGCTAAACAATATCTCTTAAACCAGCGAAAGCTAGATGGTTTAATGTTTTTTTCCCCCACTATATTTACTCTCCCATGCCATTACAAACTATAATAATAATAATAATAA
>NC_056704.1:23675818-23679362 GCF_018831695.1 Puntigrus tetrazona
TTTAACGTCAATGACGTCCAATTAGTGCGGCGAGCCATTTTTAATCTTTAGTCAATGATATTTGAGAGAAGATTGTCTGCCAATAACGTCAAATTTTTTTCTGTTCCTCACACGAAAACTTCCATATAACATCAGAGTACTTAAGATATTAAAGTATGGAATATTTATTTGATTTATTTTCAATGGAATCCGCCGCCACTGATCAAGATGTAAATGGCATAACGTTAACGTAACTGAAGTTCACCGAAGAAAGGAAATAAGGTTAAATGATACCATGGTGAGTAAATGATTTTATTTTATAAAAACTGCTATTTTAAGAAATTGTCGTTCAATTTAATCACTGAAATGCATCTCTGCTGTATTGTTTACTACGTCCTGCGCTGTTTAAACGGTCCACAGAGAAACTACTAAACTAAGGTCGGTTGCGTTGCTTTTTAAAAGCCTGTCAACTTTACACAGTTCAAAGAAACGCGCCTCTAAGTTTTTTCACGTCACTAACCCAAACTACTGGCTCCGAAACACAAGACATACTGTAGCTTACCGACGAAGCGCAATAAAAAGTCATTTTCCCCAGGGGAGCTCTTCGATTCCGTCTCAAAGCAAGGGGGGAGCCTCATTGCGATTATATGAGTGACAGAATATCCAGACCCCGCCACGCGTGCGATTCTACGCGACAAGCGGTGTGCGCTGCTCCTTTTCTAGCGCCTCACTCCCACGCACAAGCGCCGCACATTGTGCCAGGGAGGCGGTTCACTCTTTCCCTGGATGTCAGCAGCAGCAGGTCACGTGACACGTTCAGTGAATCTTTCACTGGCTTGTGGCAGCGGTTGTGTCTTCCGTGCATTATCCCAAGGTAGGAAAGCACCCTGGTCCAGAGCCAGTCCGTTAAGTCAATGACAGATTTAGGCAGGAGAGCTGCTAGTGCCTTTTTGCCAGGCTAGGAAGTCACGTGACCGGCCCAGAGTCAATTCTGGTCCATATTACTGTACGTGGGAATTGCAGGCCACCCCTCATCCTACTGCCTTCTCTTTTGGCAATTCTGGCTCACAGTGTGGGAGTCGAAAGCTTTGTATTTTAATGCAGCTGTGTTTTTTTTTTAATTCCTCAAACGCCTGCAAGCTGCGTGGTATTCGATACAGTGGCCTCAGAAAATCTGTGGACACTTAAGTTATACGTACGATGTATGAATGTAATCGCATTAGATAAGAAAATACAAAACCGCTTTAAAGTCACATAGCAGCACAAGCACACATTTAAAGCAAAACACTGCACAAAAAGTGATCTGATGCATTGAAATTAGGGCTGCGCGATTGACAAAAATCCTAATTGTTGATTACTCCCTTATGAAATTGTAATTGTGATTATTAATTGCGATCACAGTTTACGTTTAATAATGTTCACACCATTGCTTGAAGCGGCCGCATGCCACATTTTTAAATAAACAAGCTAAAAACAGCTGATAAATATATCGTTTTTCTGTAGTCGCGCCTCAAATGCGAACATTGGATTGGTTTCGTCTTTGAATAAAAGAGCGAAAATATGCATAGTATTATAATGCTACACTACAACAAAAATGACAACAGTGCAAAAACCATTAAGATGACATGTAGAAAGAAAAGAATGCATCTTAAGCATGCAGAATACCATAACTGAATTTTGAAAGATTAATTGCCGCTTTGAGAGATTATGTAATTGTGGCATCCGTAATTGTAATTAAAAATGTGATTAATTGTGCAGCCCTAATTGAAATGTATACATTTCTATCTTTTTTACTGGTTAGTGTGTTGGACTGAGTTCTCTCCAAAATATACATTATAATAAAACATTTAAGTATTAAGTATACTCTTTGTGGCCACTGTACCTTGAATTTGAGATGTAGCATTAACAGTGTCGATTTTGGGTTGGTCAGGGGGGACGGTGCCTTGGGTCGTAGTGGTTGGCTGCATTTGTACTGGCGGGCAAATCTCTCTTACCACCAAAGAGGTGGGCTTCTCCTTGTCTTCCTGAGCAAGTCTTGAAGCCTAAATATTATAAAAGAAGTTAGTTGCTTCTGAAACTTGCATAAATGTATGAGTAAATTCTGAGTTATTTACCCCTAAAACAGACCTTCGTTGGAAAAACTCTCTTCCTGATTGATAAATGCTTCATGAACGATTTTATAGTTAAAAATGCATGTTAATGAATTCCAATAATTCGTAAATAGGCTGCATTATCATTCACAATTAGCATAACTCACCTATAGCATAACCCACCTATAAATTACAAATACGTAAAGTACATATCCAGGAAGCTGAATAAAGCTTTGCATTGATGTATGGTTTGGTAGGAAAATATTTGGCCGTGATACAACCGTTCGAAATTTTGAAATCTGAGGGTGCAAAAAAATATTATATCTAAATATTGAGAAAATCACCTTTAAAGTTGTCCAAATGAAGTTCTTAGCAGTGCGTATTATTAATCAAAGATATCTACAAAATATCTGCATGAAAAATGATTTTTACTTAATATCCTAATGATTTTTGGCTTAAAAGAAAAATTCATAATTTCTACCTATACAATGTATATTTAGCCATTGCTACAAATATACCCCAGTGTTTTAAGACTGGTTTTGTGGTCCAGAGTCACAAATATTCATTTAACATAGCCAGGCACTCTTGAAAATAGACAGTTGGTGGCATTTGAGGATGCTTTGGTGGCTCAGCATTTTTTCAGGTTCTTTTATTTGCTATGATTTGGAACATCCACAACATTAACGCATTACTAGGATCTAATTTTGAATAAGAATATTACTGAACATAAAAAATGCAGTAACTCCCAATATTAGCTTCTTCGTTGTTGTTCAGTCACTGATTGGACATTTAGGTGAAAAATTACAATGATAGGCGCAGTGTTTTCAACTGTCATCTTAACTTGTGAAATAGTATTATGCTAATTATGGTAATTAATTATAGTGCATCAAAAAGCAGTAATGTACTGTTATTAATTAAGCTAAAACTAACACATAATGATGGTTTACGGCCAATTTACTTTGTAGATAGTAGGTGTACATTTCTTTCGTACCAACTAACATTTTGAATTTGAAACTTATGTCAGAGCGGCTTTAGGAATGATTTACAAAAAATGAATTGTGCTCTTGTTTGAATGTGGCCCATTATTCTTAATCTACAATCCAGTCTCTTACCTGACTTTGTGCTGGTTGGATTTGGAGGTTGATGGCTGTCAGTTGGACCGGTTGAGCTTTAGCATGGGCCAGGCCTGTGTGTGAGCCGTGCTGGCTGAGTGCATGGTGGCTTACGGTTGAATGGAAGATGGTGGCCTGTTGATTTTGAGCCGATCCCTGGTTGTGAAGCGCTGGTTTAGGCAAAACCGGAATGATCCCCGATGAGGTCTGGGCAGAGCTCTGGATGGCCAATGAGGCTGTCTGTTGGTGGGGCTGGACCGAGGCCGTCTGCAGTAACTGAGGCTGGGTTCTTGAGGTGGGTGGGGCTTGGGGTTGAATGACAAACTGTTGCGGCTGCTGCTTAATCAGGGCCTGCGGTTGGAT
>NC_056704.1:23679375-23685230 GCF_018831695.1 Puntigrus tetrazona
GTTTGGGTGGGTTTCACAAACCCGAAAACAGAGGCTGACGTTCTGGCCTGGAACACACATTTTCAAAAAATAACTGACCGTAGCATTGCTTTTCAGATAAACGAGCATGTTAACTCAGCATGTTTCTTAAATATCTGCAAACATATTATAGAATTTTTATAGTTTAGTAGAGTCAAAAACATACATACAGCAGCACCTTTTAAAGTAAATGGGAAAACCAATGTGTGGGGGCCTTGATTACATCTTAATAAATCTGTTACTTTATTTTGGTTTTATTTTGTTCTTCAGTTTGGCCTTTTTGTTGTATCTAATAACACTGGTCTCTGTGGTTGGGTTTTCCAGGACTGTGACAATGGAAACTGGATGAGTTTTAAAACTATGATTAGGTGTTTGACTGGAGGACTCGCCGGAAAGCGTGTTAAAATTTAATATTAACTCAGCAGGAGAACATTCAAACACAAAACCTTAAGAGTTGTGCACATTGAGATCACAACCTCAAAAGTTTATGAGCGGTAAAGGAATCTGAGGAACTCCAACTGGCTGGAAANTGTGTGTGTGTGTGTGTGTGTGTGTGTGTTCTGTCACATGCACACCGGATATGCGAAGCAGACGTCAGGAACAAATACAGTCTTTCTAAAACTCTTAATAGCAAACAGAAAAGGTTCAGTGTGGGAATGTTCTTCCGTCTAATGTGAATGATGTGGGATGGTGTGTTCAGATGACTCAATCCTCTGTGCTCGCTTTCTCTCACTATTTCTTTCTCCCGGATGTCCAGAATAAGGAGTTGATGAGTTATTCCCTGCAGAGCGCAACCCTGGAAAACCCCGAAATTTCCTGCCGAACGTTCAGCTATATGCAAAGCCACAACACATAACACATTAAAACAATGACATATATGCTTGAAGACACACAATATCTACTTTTTCCTCAAATGTTGGGTCTATTCTCAAAGTGTGTTTCATAACAAATCTGCATCTCCTCTAGGGTTTCCGAAGACTCTCAAAGTGCTCGGATTCTTAATCCATGAGAAGCAATATTTGAGCAAGATTTTCCTATGTGGGTGCATTTTCTCTGCAATAAGTAATGTCATTTTCACTTCAGTAGTTTGAGTGCAGTACAATATTCGGTATGTTAGTATCCACGTTCACGTGATTTTTATTCTAATGTTTCAATTTTTAGAACATTTGGGCATTTCTTATAAGCAGACGATTCATCTAAGAGAATAATCCAGGCTGAGTTTCTGTGAATATCATTAATGCACAAGGGCAAAACACTGAATCATAACACACATCACATCAGCTCTCTGGAGCACACTGCTATGGAAACTACATCCCAACACACATGTCAGGTTTTTACCCTTCCTCTCCCACTGAGGCTCACTTGGACCCTCTCAAACACACTTGTTCAATCAAGTTGAAGCTCGTTTAATCTCCTTTCCTTCTGGTTATTTGAGTACATAAACAGTGGCATAAACCTTACACCTGCAAACGATCACTGACATAGTATAATGTCAAAGAAATGGAGCTCTTTAACGAGAAACTGAAATGAAGCAAGCTGACGTAAATGCACAAATGTAGCTGCACTAGAGACAAGCAGTTTCATTGCATATTTTAAATAATCAGTACTCATTAGTCTCAGCCATCAAGCATCAATATTTATTCAAATTTTCCTTTTATTGAATGCAAAGGTTTTTGTGTGCCATTTTCTTGCTTTTTTCACTTTTTTTTTCTGGTAACTGGTGTGAAAATATATTTTGCATTAGTAATTTTAAGGTTAGAATTACAATTTTTATGGCCTGAATTTACTTTGGTCACATAAGACTCCACAAAAGGCCTATTTTTACTTTTTCTGGCACTCGACTGGTGCTGATCTTCCCTAAGATACTTTTAGATATGTTTTGTAAACAAATCTTAGGACATTTTTTTTTGTGTTCTACCAAAACGCACGCATAGCATAGTCTGTACCGGCCTCAACACGCCCAAGTACCTGCTTCTAAATACACAGGATAATTGCCCCGTGTGAGCTGTTATGATTAGAGACCAGAGAAATGATGGATGGCTTGTATGTCAGATGTTGACGGGCAATGGAAGACTTATCTGAGAAAGTGCGGTGTGCCCTTCAAAGACCACATATGCATTAATGCACTTGAGTGTAAGCCATGTAGAACAAATGTAGCCTTGGGTGCATTTCTCTTTTCTTTGGTACTTAGTGTGTGACGTGATAGACAGACAAGTGAAGCTGGATCTCATTAGAGTGCACATGTCAGAAAGCATTTCTATTGAAGTGAAATGAATGTGTGCGCATTTCTGGACCCCTTCTGACAAAAGCAGCTTGATGACAAGCAGCCCTGGCTTAAATGTCAACCAAATGGAGGGATGTTACTATAAATACTTAAATTCACACTCTTTGCAAAAAATGTCTCAGCAAAGTGGAATAGTTTACTATTAATATTTATATTTTAGCAGCACTACAGGCCGTATGGGTCTGAGTTTACCTGGTGCAATTAAGGGATGTGACGAGGACACGTTGCGACTCATGTTAACAGCTTTCATCTCTGTCTGCCCTTCCTCTGCCTTCTTCACTCCATCCGAAGAAGCAGCGTTCATGTTGCTTTTCCCGGTGTCCGAGCTGGAAGCACTCTGGCTGAGTGTCTTGATGAGCGGAGTGGGCTGGATGGAGATGGGAGTCTGCTTTAAGCTCAGTGCCTGGAGACCTGAGGACTGAGAGGCGGAAGACGCCCCCTGCTGGTTGCGCAGGGCGAGGTTCTGCACCTGTGACGTCATAAATCAGCCAATAAACCTTTAAATTCAAATATATCACAACATTTCAATTGCAGTATTTTAAAGTTATTTTTGCACAAAATCACCTGTAATATACACAATATCCCTGTTGGAATTGTTATTATAATTCGGAGTAATGATCGTAATCTTAATCAGATTAGAATCTGTAAATTGAATTAGTATTATTAGTAATTAATAATATTTATGGAGTATTGCATTGGTCACCACAGAGGGGCGCTACAGGCTTCTATGTAATGTCTCAGATGAGGCACTTTATCCTACTGTCATGTAGTTACAGTTATAGTTGAACCACTGTAACTACAGTTGAACGACTGGTGGCAGATGGACTATTCTAACAATGTCTTTTCTTCACCTTGACAGTGCAATTTACTTTTCTTTACTTTACAATTTACCGGTTTTTATTCAAAATATCTTCAATTGTGTTCTGAGGACGATCAAAGCTTTTATGGGTTTGGAACGACATGTAGAAAAAAAAATTATTTTAGGATATAGTACCCCTTTAAGTGTCACTTGATTCTCATTTGAGTATCATTTGAGTATTTGTGGATGAATCTGCAGAATCGATGCACAATAAAATGTTTAATATTATAGTTTAAATGGCAAGTTGTTCTGTAAATAAGGATTTATGTGATTCAAGACATCCACAATTTTATGAATGTTTCATGAAGATAATTGTTTTAAGCACAGCATATTCATGAATGGCAATAAGAAATGTCTGTAAAANGACATCCACAATTTTATGAATGTTTCATGAAGATAATTGTTTTAAGCACAGCATATTCATGAACGGCAATAAGAAATGTCTGTAAAATTGCGGATACGTTTGAATATGCATGTATTACAGTAGTGTATATCAGCATGTGTGTGTGTGTGTGTGTACCTGTGCAGAGGCAGACTGCGTGTTACTGGCTGTATTAGCGTCAGACTGTAGAGCAGTTACTGTAGCTGTAGGAGCCAGAATCAGCTGAGGNTGTGTGTGTGTGTGTGTACCTGTGCAGAGGCAGACTGTGTGTTACTGGCTGTATTAGCGTCAGACTGTAGAGCAGTTACTGTAGCTGTAGGAGCCAGAATCAGCTGAGAGGATAGAGGGACGGCTCGGCCCAGACTCCTGGCTACATGCACGAGGTTACTCTGCTGAGCCTAAAATAGTCGTAAAATAATCACATAAAGATGCTCATTAACACCACTTCCTCTCCAAACTCTCCATCGTACTTGGGTTAACCTGGAACTGTTAGTGTTCACGGGAGCCAACAAATACCCATGCAGCGTAAACCATCGTAAGTATAGCATTGTAATCATTTATCAATATTGTGAATTATTGATCAAACAGCTTATACCTACACAAAATATGGTAACACTTTTACTTTAAGCNNAAGTAATTCAAGTACCACTAGATTATTTTATATGACCTTTTCATGACTGAACTTTGTGATCATTAGACTACAACAGTAAAAGCATTATGCATATCATATTAAAACTATGATAACTAGCCTGTTGTTACAATAACAGTCATCCAGTTAGATTTATGCAAATGTAAATTGTTGCAAATGTATTTTTATTTTGTAATGTTTTATTGTTAAGCTGTACATTGCAAAAATAAACTGTAAAATGATGCTCACACTAATTATCAATAGCCTAGCTGAACTTATCTTACTTCTGGCATTTAGCAAAAAAGCAATGACTGAGTAAAAGTGAGCGTTTCGCTCCATAAGTATACATAAAATATAAAACGCAATCTCACAAATATGAAACACTCTTGTGTCTATACAGGTGTGCTCACCATCTGTGCTCGCAGGTACATTTGAGCTTGGCTGGCTGTCAGGGTGGAGCTTGAGGCGTTGCCTAGCAACACAGCTTGCTGGGAGATCCCAGAGGGGGCGGAGTTTACGCTCTGGGCCCGACTGAGCAGCTGAGCAGCGGCAGGGGACGTGGTTAAATTAATCTGAGAGACAGAGTTGTGACATGAGCAGCCTGAATGTTATGTCACATGCAAACAAAGATACTGACGTGATTATGAGCTGCTTGTTTTTAGTAGTTGCTTCCAAACAAAAGCTTACTGTGGTCTGTGATGTCCCGCTCTGGGTAGATGAGGTCCCATTCTGGTTTGAAGTCTGTCTGCCGGCTGCTAAACTGGCCTGGAAGGGAGAAACATGACAGAGAGAGTAAGAGTGTATTTGGACGTGTTCTGCTTCTGTCTCTCTGCAGGAGACTATGGACGCTAACTGACCTGCTGCACCGCCGCGAGGCTCTGGAGCTGCGCTGTGCTGAGGTGCTGCTGCTGTAGAGCTGCCGTTTGCAGCATCAGATGCTGCTGTTGAGCTGCGTACATCTGCTGCAGGTACTGTGCCGCTGTGCTGGGCTGCCTGTGTAGCGCCTGCTGGATCACCTACCATGCAAATGAGACCAAAAAAGAGTGAGAAACCTGATTCAATCTCGCTGTTATCTAGGTTCACGTATAGAGCAATGAGATTAGATGGCGTGAAATGTAGAGTTTAATGAAGATTCTAAGATTTTGTTTGGGAAATTTCACATCCCCTCTAGAGTTTCAATCTCAGAAGTGTCTCAAACTCTTCTCATATTTGCTAAGATACCTTTTAAAGTCAGAAATCTCAATATAAATGCGGAGCATTAGGCCTGCGCGATATATATCGTCTGCGATAATATCATTATAGTTTTTTTAAGTATTTTTTACAACAATTCAAAAATCAAGAAGTTAATTTAGACACCATATTTCCTGTTTTTGCGATATTTCAAAAGCGAAAAATAATTCCAAACACAACCATATCATTAATTTGCGTCTCTGAGCAAGATAACAGTAAAAAAATAAATAACTAAATAAAAAAAAAATAAAAAACTTGACAATGTTTATATTTAAATCATAAGTTACTGCAAGCTGTGATTGACGGTGGTGTTGAATGTTTGTTATAGGTCAGATTACAATCCTAATCTTTTAATGTTTACTTGCCACACATAATCTCAATAATATCCATTTGTCTCCCCTTTATGGACTGAAAATGAACTGCAACAAGAAAAAAAAAAAAAAGCAGCATATAT
>NC_056704.1:23685330-23685724 GCF_018831695.1 Puntigrus tetrazona
AAATAAAAAACTTGACAAAGTCTATATTTAAATCATAAGTTACTGCAAGCTGTGATTGAAGGTGGTGTTGAATGTTTGTTATAGGTCAGATTACAATCCTAATCTTTTAATGTTTACTTGGCACACATAATCTCAATAATATCCATTTGTCTCCCCTTTATGGACTGATAATGAACTGCAACAAGAAAAAAAGCAGCATATATCTGATTCTTCTGCTGTATTTCAATACCATATTTGTTTTTAAGTCAGCCTTGATGTTCAATATGGTTATATTATCATAATATTTATATTAATTGAGTAGGAAAATGTCTAATGTCAACCACTGTATTACAAGGCTTGTTTATGCACATATACCACTGCAAGTCTAATAAAGCATAATAGCAACAGTAACACA
>NC_056704.1:23685826-23687128 GCF_018831695.1 Puntigrus tetrazona
TATGTTCTGTATATGATGGCAGTGTAGATAAGTGCATCGCTCTCATCGGTAATGATACCTTAGATGTTTTTTTCCCCAGCTATAATATGTTCTCCGTCATCCTGCACTTCCTTTATGTCTTACTGAATGCTGAACTGCCCACAACCGCACAGTTGCTAGGCAACAGGCATCCTGACCCCTGGTCTTGGTGTGAGTAAAGTGCAGCCCGAACTGAGTTTAATGAGCAGTGCTGCTTGTGTCTGATCAATCTGAGAATACTCTGACTGAAACAGCGGGGTCTTACCTGTTTCCAGTACATTTCATATGTATCACAATTTTTAAACAATGCAGCCCAAATAAATAAACTTCTGTGGATTGATTGGATGTTGCCATTTTTGAGCAACATTTTACGCAAATATAAAACATAAAACATAATATTAATAATAACAACAACAACAATGTATAGGACCCTTAATATTACTATAATTGGTGTTGTTTAAAAATAAAAAAAAATATATATATAAATTACTCAATGCACTGCAATTACTGTGTTTAAATAGGATAAAAGATTATTATTACCATTATTATATTATTCGGCTGAAATTTAGCAAAAGTGTCTAATTGTCAGCCTCTTAATGTATTAGTAGAAAGAGGTCAAAAATCAACCCTTGAGTCAACAATAAACAATATTGCTCCACAACAGAGGACAATTATGAATATGCATATAGCATGGAAATTGCTGTCTTTCCCCTTATGACTGCAGTAAAAAACACACCAGCAGATGGCAGTGTGGATTTAAAAAAGTATAGTAATTAAACGTCTAAGAAAACAGTGATGTGTGGTGCAATGCAGTGAGTGATTATACAAGAAAGTTTGACAAGAGAGAAGTGGCGAATCGCTAACATGCGCGCAGATGTTATCGACACAATTACTACGCGCTTCTGAGCTCAGCTGTCTATGGGTGAAGTAATGGTGATGTTTTAGTGTGAGCGTACCTGTACAGTCTGTCGGTCAGGTATGCCGCTGTACACAGATATCTGTGGGACGGCCGCTCTTCCGCTGCTCGTGCTGCTGCTGCTGCTGCTGGAGCTGACAGTGCTGGCAGTGGAGGCACTGCTGGTGCCGATGGAGGTACTGGTGCTTGTGCTGCTGCTGCCGGCACTGGAGGCAGGAGTGCTCTGCTCGCCCTCCATTGTGCCTCCCCGATGCCTCACCTTCGAACCACGGCCGCCCCGCTGCCACACTCGACGCAAGCTGAGACCCACAGAGAAACATAACAAATATTATATGTATATATGTGTATGTATATATATATACATACAT
>NC_056704.1:23687228-23694265 GCF_018831695.1 Puntigrus tetrazona
TATATATAATGCATTTATTGTAAAAATGTAAACAGTGCAGTTTTGCAGCTGAAGTTGGTGAATTCATAATTTGGAACTGAAATGTAGGTATGTCATGCTTTTTTTGTGCTGCATACTTAGTATGCATACTATGTACTGCAGAAAAAGTACACATACTATGCTTGTACTCTATCACAATCTTTTTAGATGTTACAAGCTGTGTTTCTTAGTAAACGCTAGAATGTGCTTTGGTGGAAATGAATCATGAAATGCCATACACTTATGATTAAAGCCTGCTTGGTTCATATTTAGCACTTGAGTGGGTCTGCTAATGAGAGGGAATCTTCTGTTGAGTCCAAGTCCCGGGCCCCTCTGAGGCTTCCGGTCCAACCAACCATATGCATGCAACCAATAAGAGGCTCTATACAGTGTACAGTTTAAACAACTATTAAATGTACTGTCACCTTAGGTAGAGCTAAAAATAAGTCTTTTGGTAATTCCAGGACACAGAACAAACTAAACATCCGTTCCAAAAAAATCTAAAAAAGTTACAAGGACGTTAGGTAAGATGGAAGGATGAGGATGGAAATGGAAGACAGACGTGCATCAATATGCATGGACTGAGAGATTTCACAGACATCCAGGTTAGCCAAGGGCCCACCTTCCAGACAAAAACCCAGCTCCTACCTTTTCTGAGGGGCAGCACGAGCTCCGTTTGGCCCCGTGGTGAGCCCCATGCCTCAGGACCCTAATGCTTCTTTGTCTAGTGTGTGTTCTGCACCCCAATCCTGCCAGATCACCGCTAGCATCCACCGTCCCAGTCGCCAGGCACAGACACACTCTCTCTCTCCCTGTTTCTCTCCATCTAACACACGCATACGAGCCCCCCCCCCAGTTCTGTGGTTTCCTAGCGACAGCCAACTGGGGGTGCCTTTTGGAGCCCTATTGCAGAGCTGTGTGCTGATTGGACAATTGGTTCTTCTCTAATGAGGATGATGGTAATGATTTTTTATCCCCCTCTATAAGCACCACCGGCTCCCCCCTTTTAGAATATTCACCAGTGATGCTCGTCCTGCCAAAACAGAGGAAAAGGCCTGTCCTGAAAAATGAGACTTTGATGGCAGTCATACTTATATTTAGTGTTGTTATAAATGTATTTAGAAATGCTGTTTTGATAATACTTAAAGGTTAGGGACTTCAATAAAACTCAATTCTGAGTATAATGATTTATAATGATCCCATGCTAAAACACCCTAGCATCTTTATGAGTTTATTTTGGCTTACTGAACACCCAGAACCCAGAATGCCCTAGCAACCGCATAGCAACACCCAAGTAACGAGTATACGAGTAACACACTCATATTTTTAAGCAAATGTAATATTCTAGTAAAGATAAGTTGTATTTAAATGTGCAGTATGTAATATGGACAGCTAGTGGTTGAAATGGGTGCTGCAGTCCAAATTCAAAATGTTGGTTTCTCCTTCCCCTCCTCCTCAGACTCGTCACTGACGTGGGTTGCCAGATTGAGGCTACGCAACAGAAACGAATGCAGTAGAAAGCTGATGAGTTCAATTCGTTTTAATGCGCCTCTGGTCACAGATCATTTTCGAAAAAAAAATGGTGGGTACAATCTGCGATCTCTGATGGAGTTTGCTTGCTCGCTTCCATGGCAGAAATACGCTGCGTATTCTGACAACTGGCAACTCGTGCGCAGTGGGCGGAGTCAAACAAACAAAAAACAGACATTCTGACACGGAACATTCATGTCAAAACAGAATACTGGCGATTGCGTCGATTTTCAGAGGAAATCATGTTTCTTAATAATTTGCAAACATACCATTTTTTTATATTTTATGCTTTAGCACAGTCGCACACAGCGCCTTTAATGCAGGTGCTAAAAACAAAGACAAAGAGACACCAAGCGCAGACACGGTGAAGAAAACGCTGTAGTTCACAGTGTTGGTTGATGAAGTGTTGTGCTGATGAGGCTGCCTCTTAATAATCAGTGATTAGAGCATCACTTAGCAAAGGGTATAAACCCCCAACCGCTGTGGCAATCACAATCAAACCACACACTCATGAAAAACAGACCGCATGCGGCCGATGTGTTATTCAGATTGTCCGTGCTCCAGAAAGTGAATGGGGTTTTGGGACCCGTTTAAATCAGGGCACAACAAAAGACCATTCTGGTCGTTCTGAAGAGGCCCTACTAAATTGAAAATATACATACAAGGGGGCCTTTCTGACCTTGGAGGAGGAGATAAGAACGGCACTGTCCTGAAAAGTAAATTGAGGCACTTATTGTGTAACACCTCTGGGCTGTGTTATTCTGAAATGTACTCTCTCATATAATATATTGATTGCACACAGACGGGCATGAACGTCATTGATTGCCATCTGCTTATTAGCATATAGATTAGCTTCTGGTGGGGCTGGATAAATTAAGGTGGAAGAAGGAAGGTTAGAGAAGGAATGAGGAGGATGAAAGTAGGTTGGCAAGGTGGAAACCGCATGAAGAGACGGAAAAGATTGCAAGATGGGAAGTAAAGAAAAATCATTGTGAATAATATAGTTTTAGTCTTTCCATTGTGGTTTAGACTTTCTATTTTTAGCACGACTGTTAAATCTATTCCTTTTCTTTATGTTGTCTAACACCTCCCTCTTGTTTCATTGTCATTTTCACATGCGCTTCATTCAGAAGACAGAGGATAGAAAGAATGAGCGTGAACAGAGAAAAATAACTGGAATATACGATGAAACNNNNGGGTCTGATCCATATTAGTTACTCACTCATCCACTCAGCATGAAATGAATGGGGGGCAGGGAAATGAGGCGGGGGTGGGCAGCCACCGGGAGCGGCGGAGGGGGCGAGGACAGATGCGAGAGCATTGAGAGATGGAGGAATGCTGATTTTACGGTCTCTCACATCACTAAATTTGGACTCATTAGTGCATTTTAACTGACTGCGGTAAAAGTCGTAGTAAACCTCAGTCTGTCGTCGCTAACTAGTCTGGTTAATATGTTGGTAAGAGTGCATTTCAAGAGTTCCTCTATTTTCAATTTATTTGTTTTTGTTTTTATGCATGTATTGTTTTGTTCCTTAAATTATTTCATCAGCCTGTGCGTTGATTCATGAGTTCACTGACAATTACAGACTTTTTTCTAGTTTTTAATTTTATACTGGGGGGGGGTCACCTATAAACACTGAACTATACTGTGTTTAAATTACATTCAATGTATCAATTAAAATGTACATCTGTATCCATTATGTTGCATGATATTCAAGTTCATTAAGATTTTATTCATTCTTTATAAGTATATGTTTTTAAGCATATATTAGGCCAGCTTTATGACAAATCATGATGTTAATGTTTATAACATCTTTCCGTCTTATGGAGATATTTTTTACGCAGCAATACAAGCAATTAAGCAGTTGAGCTACTACATGGCCTGAACAACAAATCACAGCCATAGAACACTTGCCGGTGGGCTCCACTGGTCTAATGGCAGCGCACGACAGTGAAAAGCCTCACTGTAACCCTTTTTCACCTTCTTTCTATCCTGCTCTCTTTTCTTTTTCCTCTGAGACGCCGTTAATTGGTGTCCCTTTGGTACCCCATTCTGTGGCGGTAGAGCTGCTACGGCCCCAGACAGACATTCCCAAGTGACTCTGTTTCCCTCAGCATCAATGCAGCGGAGATGGATTAACTCTCCCTAAGAAGGCTGTGAATATAGTACACTGATGATGACCACTAAGATGGGCTACGGAGGGGGGCCCTCATACTTATTAATGGGAAGGAGGATATGAATGTCGGTAATGAGCACCTCTGGAACCACAAACCTTATTATGATTGTTAAAAAAAAAANTAGCTAGCGTGGTTTGGGTTATTTATCAAAATTTTAATTAAAGGTACACTTGAGTAATTTTTTATAATTTTCTTTTGTTTAAAATAATAGATACACTCATTAAAAGGAAGATTCAAGTCATATTAGCCTATTAAAAATGTTATTTTTCAGTCTCATGAAAACAAATATAATAAAATCATATGAGCAGCTAACTTTGTCTTAGTAACCCCTGTTATTTGACATTTTTGTATTACTTGAACTATGGTGCATGCAAATAGCACATTTGTTCTATGGCTTTCCACAGTAAATGATTTTTTTTTTCATTTTTGCTTTTGCCTGATGTTGCATTTACAGCATGTTTCAAAGGTGAGAAGTTACGCTTTTAGTTATAAAATAAATAAACGTTGCTCCAGGCCGCTCTTTTTAAAAGTCCTCCTTAATATGCCAATATTCATACCTTTGAATTTAAAACATCTTGCCAAAAGAGTAGTATGTGGAAAAACCGCACACTCTTTTTCCCCTAAAAGATTTTGGGCAAGCTCATGTTCTTTCTGTTTAACATTTGTTGTCTTCAGTGTCACGGTGCTACAAAGCAGAACACCTCTATGGTCTTCCTGGAGAATGTAGACATCAGCCCTGCGCTGTCAGTGACTGAACACCATGTGGACACTTAGACTTATCAGTGAATCCGAGAGCACATAAGTTACAGTACATCTGGACTTCTTTAATTAAGCCGATCATATCTACGGGGAAAGCATGGACTGTGCAAACCCACAATTTAAGCCGGGTAAACACACGTTTATATGCACACAGAGGGATCCGTCTTTGACTCTGGGTTAAAACTGAGACACTCGAAGCTCTAATTCCTTCAAGTAATCGGCACGTTAGAGTAAGCGCACACAATCAGGCTCCCAGTGCAATTAACCTTCAGTCCCACTCACAAGAATTCTGGGTCACTGCACAAAGGAGGGAAGATGGTTTATTTAATAAAAGCACTTTAACAGACAGCTAGAGGAAAAGCTTCTGGATTAAAGTATGGGTGGATGGGCAGACAGACAGATTCTTTCACACAGACTGTATTTTCTAAGACAAGCATAGCTATTATTACTCATTGTCTTGTTGAGGAGAGGTTTGCTATGTACTTTCTAAACAGTCAAACTAACGATTTACATCTGTCAGACTAGAATATCACGAAATATTGCTAAATTGATTATAAATCCACCTAGTAGTGAAAGTCCAGAACATGCTTTGCATAGCAAATCAGCTCTTCGATTTTCTTCTGAAAATGCATAGCTAGTTTAAATTCCCTGTTTTGAATCCGCAAAAGTCATTTGATCATTTTATGCAATGATTTCATTCACTTTACAACAACCATTTAGAACTTAAACAACACTGTCCTCTGGAACCACCAATCTTATATGCATTCTACGAACAACAAAAAAAGATTTATCACTGATTTATTCTTTAATAAGGCTAACCTAGTTTGTTCATTGATCTCCCTGATAAACACATCAGCATTTAAATTAAAGGTGCACCGAGTAATTTACTGTTTTTGTCTTCGTTTAATTAACGTATACTCGTGAGATGACTCCAGTCATATTTGTCAGATTTGTTGCTTTGAATGATTTTATAATCTTCCTCAGTGACTCAACAACTAATTAAAACTTAAATGAAACTGTCCCTCCGGAGTTTGATTGGAATGCTGAGGCGGTTGCTTTGCACCATGAAACTGGTTTGTTTACTGTGAAAACAAAAAGGCCCGAGCGCACCTAAGTTATCAAAATAATGCAAGCGTGTTTATTATAAAGGCAAACAAGCTGAACCGAGTGGCAGCGTTGCAATTCCATGAGGCAGAATGGAATTTTGCATGTTTGGGAATCTGCAAATCAGAACGATCTGGATTTAATGCCATGCAGACGGGTTTTTTTTTTTTTTTGTCACAGGATCTGGTTTGGAGCGATTTGCGCCTCTCGTTCTAATCCAGCTGTGTTGTTATTTGGCTGAATCACCAACTTGGAAGTACTAAAGAGAGGAGCGGTTTAAACGTACGCACACATGCACATGCACACAATCATCCAATTGCACTGTGGTCTGGCGCACTCATTCACATGGTATCCATTCTATATAATCTGGCCTAATGTGGGTCACATGGAATGCCAAGGGCACAATGACCCGGCCATGACCCCAGACTTCACTCTTTCGGATGCACATACGTACTGTACTCGGCGTGAAGGAAACTGACCTTGAATGGAATATCCTTCAGTTTTGAAATGTATGCTGTTAGAAAGGCTGATAATATTCCTTCCATCTTTAAAATTCAGAGTTTATCTGAAGTAAGCAATGTAAGGCATTCAAGCTTCACTTTATACACAATTATGGCAGGTTTTGTGTTACAAAATAGGATTGTTGTCTTACTGAAAGTATGTTTTGTCTTTACAGGTTTGCCAACCGCAGACCAGTGCCCTCACATCCACATTTTCGTCCCTTGAGCTGTCAGATGTGGGCTGGCAGGCTTTGAAACAGGTCTGGAAGCATGCAGTAAGAAAACAAACACGTCCCCTCTGCCTAAATCCTTCCACCCTGTTTAGGATCCACCAGAAGGAAGGAATTGCACAACATGCACATAAATAATGCCTACCTTACGCTTTGGCTTTGCCTTTCCTTCCTAGGATTGGATTACGTCCTGCTTTCCTGCTATCCTACACCATTTCTGGGTTGTGTTTGTGCTGTAAGCTTTACCGCAGAGCAGAGAGAGAGAATCTAAGCATTAGCATTCCAAAGGTCACATGTGACATGGCCTCAGCCAATCACAGGGCGGCTCGCTTTCATGACCCTCCCCCTTCTTCCTAAATCCCTCCCCTGCTTCTAGTTCTGTCAGTCTACAAGCACCATGGCAACACAAAGGGCTTTAATTCCTCTTTTGGATTTCATGGCGGCTCGCTTGAAATGCATGCTGAAAAGTTTACAAGAAGCATATGAATGAAGCCTTCAACAATGATCTGTTTACACATTAAATATTTGACCCGTGAAAGCCTAGCCATTTGTTATATATAATATAGATGTTGACTTCTATATAAAAATAACGGTTACACTTTATAATGATTCACTTTGGTTACATTTTAAGCATTTATTCATCTTGGTTCATTTTAAATTTGCATATACTGATACATTGACATTATGTTATGTAAATTAACCTAAACTAGTATATTAT
>NC_056704.1:23694281-23700517 GCF_018831695.1 Puntigrus tetrazona
TGTCTCGTTTTTTGGAGATAAAGACAATGTTATGGGGTGCTGGGTTTTGCGTAGGCAATGGGGTTGCAATATATGCAAATATATTCAAATAATGGGGCACGAAGATCACAGTAAAACACAGTCCTCAGGGCCCCGGGGTTAAGCTGATTGGTTGAAAGGCTAATTCGAGTGTGTTGATTGGTCCAGAGGGTGATTGGCCTATATGTCAGCGGTCATGTGTTTGCTCCTCATCATGGGGGAGGTGGAACCCGCTGGAGTACATCTAGCATGTCCATGTATTTGTAAATGCAAAGCTGCGATATTTTATTACCAAGTACCAAAAATATGCATGTTTATGTTACCTCAATTTTTTCTAGAAAAATCAGGACAGCTTTGAACAGCATAGCAACAGCTCTAGTACCTAGTACGACAAGCACTGCATATAAATTGATAAGATCATTTGGAAATCTTGTTCATTTTTCAACAGTTATGATAAATTATAATTCAATTGATTATAGCTAATTTAGTGTTTGTGTATGCCTTGTCTTTTTTTTTATCATGCTCTTGCAAATCTGTATATGACAGTAGTGCGATGGCAAGGTCCAAATCATGTTTTACGCTGCGTTTTAATTTCACACACCTCCCTATCCAGCATCAGATGTCTGATCTTCATACATCACTGTATGCATCTTAAGGATTCTTAAATAATTAATCTGAAATATGACTTATCTGGTTTGACCGGTACTTAATTATCTGGTCCCCAACAGCTCCCCTGATACCCTGCTTCCAGACACGGTGACCCACTGCCTTAACCCGTCTTCCAGTAAAACAGTAATTCCCATAAGCCCCAATGTGGAGAAGCAGAGGCATCCGGCGGTATATCACATTTCACCTGAGAGGTGGATTTCATAGCCGTCACCCTGTAGAGCAATGGACCTCCAAATTGACATGAGCATCATATTATGTGGGCGTGTAATAGAATATGCATAATTCATGGGCGAGAAGATGAAATATTTATGCGGAGTCCCTCTGTGCCGCTGATGTCCTGTTGTAGCGCTGAGAAATACCTGCAATGGTTCCTTTGATGTCCCCTGAGTATTTTCCTCAGTACGGTCGTGTGACACAATAGGCTTTTAATTGAGGAGAACTGAGGGTTTAATTTGTTAATCAAATTAGTAAGTACTTTTATACTGTTTGGCCGATCCTTTCCAAGCAGGGGTCTTTAAAGTGTTAGGCTTAATATCGGGTCTGCATGCTGTAACCTCATCTGACCTCAAATCAAAGAGAAAACGTACCATTAAATGAGATCACAGCTAGCAGAGGTGTTCCGCCGCTCATAATCTTCAACGGAAGAGCGATTTATTTAGCATAAAGCTTTTCAACACTGTAGGCTTTTTTAAATTTGTATGGTTTTTCCGTGTTCATTAAGGATGGAGGCATGTGTGGATCGGTGCGATACCAAAAGTAGGTCAGCGCAAGCAAACGCTTAAACTATGTTATGGCTGCCATCTAGTGCTCATAATCGGGTTTCCTTTTTGAATTTTGAGCTTTTGTCATAAGAATGCTAGCTGGAGTACTGATATGCCTGCTTTTTACAGATTTTAGATATTATATAGTTTGAAAATAAATATACACTTAAATATGTTTCTTTTTATTTTTTAAGCAAGGGAGAAAAACTGTGTTTTCCATGAGATTTTTGTGGGGTTTTTTTGAAAGATTTTCTTTACTTTCCCATTGGCCTCACCACCAAGTACAAATGCTGATTAGAGTCGGACTGAATGCTTTCATGGCACACCACACTAAATCATTAAGCAGTTTAGTATCCACCTGGCATCCCTCTTGAATTTAACCACTATTTTTTTTAATTGATGAATGATGTTCTCCTCCATTCTTGAACGTGGCGGGTCTCTGACGGGTGCCATTATTTATAGAGCATGTGTTTTCTGTGGAACAGATCTAAACTGTAATCCATCATTACATTTTATTGTGGCAGGTTCAAGTCTGGTAGCGACTGCTAAACTCCTCCCTTCTGTCTGTGGGACGTTTGTGGCATCGCTGTGCCCTCTAATGGCCTGGTGCGAAATACCAGACCTACAACAGAGGAAAGATGTGAGGACGCGGGTCAGATATGAACAGGCCAGTCTCAGAAGACCTCCGGCTCATGAGGTTGTGGGAATCTGAAGATCAAAATCCTTTGTCGGGACATCTGTTCATCAGAATAAGGCATTGTTGATAAAAGAACAATACTCTTATTCTTCCACAAGGGGGCTTGCTCAATCAAGACTTCATACAGTAACTGAAATATGTTTTTTGTGTGAATATAATAGTGGTGGATATTTACTCTAGTGAACATTTCTTTGGTCGAGTTTAATTTTGAGTCAATTTGTACCTTTACCATC
This sequence comes from Puntigrus tetrazona, assembly GCF_018831695.1. Lineage (NCBI taxonomy): Eukaryota > Metazoa > Chordata > Actinopteri > Cypriniformes > Cyprinidae > Puntigrus > Puntigrus tetrazona. The sequence continues at coordinate 23,696,660 of NC_056704.1, forward strand.
TATATTACAAAAAAGCTATAAAAAACACTTTAACCTTTGATATTTTGTCTATTGATGCACGTGAAGTAAATTCTATTTAAACTTTTTTATATTGTTGCTTTTTAGATATCATAGTGTAATATGTAAATAATAATACAAAACAAAAAACATTGGTGAAACTAAAATGAAAACGGCAAAAATTAAGACTTTTCTGTGTGTGTGTGTTTCTGCCTAAGAGCTCTACGTAACAGAGTAAAATATCACATAAACAGTTCATTTGCAAAAACACATACACACAGTTTTTAACAATTCTCAAAAATCATGTTCTTTTGTTGTGCATTCCAGTTAATCTAACTGCGGTTTTAGTTTTTTTGACTAGGTTAAAAAAATAACTGAAACAATAAAAACACAGTTACATAATAAAAAACATGATTTGTAAAAAACATAATTATTTGTTTCTGCAAATGAACTATTCACATTTAAGTACAAATCTACTTCACTTTTCATCTAATGCTAGTGACTTAACCACTTCCTGTTGACTGAGATGAACCTTGTAGAGAGAAAATATAGATAGATATACATGTGCATATTTGTGTGTGTGTGTGTGTGTGTGTGTGTGTGTGTGTGTGTGTGTGTGTGTGTGTNTACATGTGCATATTTGTGTGTGTGTGTGTGTGTGTGTGTGTGTGTGTGTATATATATATGTGTGTGCATATCACAAGTACAGCAGTTAGTTCTAGTCCTCTGATACAAAAATAGAATTACAATAAATGTCTATTTACACTTGAACACACACATAGTAATGCATTTCAAAAGGGAGTCTCTCTCAAAGGAAGTGTGGATAGTGCTTTGATTTGGATTAGTCACTGAGGTTGTATATTTACATAATAGTTGTCAGTATTCCTCTCTCATTGTTACTTGATTATTTGTCTAGTTACGTGACTGACTTGTGACCTTTGCAGTCAGGATATTTAGTCTGACATAAGAAGACGGTCCCCTTTTCCTTGTAGCGTGAATGGCCATGAATGGTCTTCAAAGAGTTTGATTCTTCGCAGGGTGACTGTTTCCTCGTGGGATTTGGTGCTCACGTGGATGATCAGATATGAGACATGTTCCTACTTTCAACTGAAGTTTCTAGACCTGAGAATAATAGTTATTTTACTACATTATATTTAAGTATAATGATAAATTTATATTAATGTAAAATTATTGATCAATGAACCACATTTGGACCTTTTGTGTTGACCTTGTTGCAGATGTTTTTTTATATCTGGTAACTGGTTTAATATTGTTACGTGACACTTAAAAAATTAATAAAATATTTCTTGACCTTTAAACTCTAAATAAACGACTAAATGGAGAATAAATGAAGTAGCTGGCGTTGAATGTTAGTGAGAAAAGATCCCGCTGGACCTGTGGAGCCAGTCAGTCCACAATAATTCTGCGACAACTTACCCACTGAACATAGCTACTAAGCAAAGATTGACACTAAAATGATGTAATATGAACTGGTGACAATGATGAGCTAATGTTCAGATGCGTTTGTCTGGCTATACAGTTTCCAAAGTTACAGCGGGAACGAATAAAGTATTAAAGCATTCACGACACGCTCTCTAAGCTTCTGCAAGGACCAGTAAGCAAATACTAACACTCACTGAATGCTGTCAGAGCCTTCTTTGGGTCTTTTTATTCAGTCTCTTGGCCGCTGATCTGAATGTGGCATCTTGCAGACACTCAGAGAGCTTCGAGTTTGTTTTTGGATGTGTGTTTGTGTGCTTGAAAGGGAAACCCAATCCTCCTGTTAGCAGTGAACGTATTTGTCTGCAGGTCACTGGTATAAGGCGGTTAGTTCCAGCGCAGTCTATGTTACAAACCGTGCTGCGCATTTCCCCTCTGGTGGTTATAGGTTTTGCATTTTTACATCCTGAGTTCTCGAGTTCTCATTTTCACTTTCAGAATTGTGACTGTGGCCTTAGACAACCTTTCTGTACAACAATAAAGGATGTCTGTGCATCCATTTTGCAAATAATATGAGATTTTACTTCATTTTAAGCCACCAGATACGTCACCTATTTATGAAAGTATTGAATTACATAGTGACAAAAATACAAGTACAAAAATAAAATAAAAATTGTTAACATTTTATTTAGATTGTCCACTATATATATTCTACTAAGAGTAGGTAAATTTGCAACTACATGTCAACTAGCAGTCATTAGAGTATTAGTAGACTGTCTGCTTAACATCTTCTAACACTTTGTTTTGATGGGTCCATAATATACAACATACTGACTATCAAAAAAAACTTATATGCAGGTATATGACAACTTATTCTACTAACCCTAAACCTAGAGTTAGTAGACATGTAGTTGCAAATTAATGACAATTAGTTGACATTCAGTTACAAAGTTACTCAGAGTTAGTAGAATGTGTGGTTGAAGTGGACCATCAAAATTAAGTGTAACCTAAAAAATGAAATATAATAAAAAATCTAATAAATAAAATCCAATGCTTTTGCTTTTCGTATAGTCATCAGCTTTTCACATTCTTTGTAGGCCGCTATAATCATACATTGCCAATTTACTTTTTTATTGTTTTATGATTATTTATTTAATCATTCATTATTTATTGATATGACTATTATTTATCTTATTATTATCAAGCATTTATTTCAGTAATTCAGTAATGAATGTTCTCATAGGAAGTCGTATTGACTGCTTTTGGGACATGTTTTAACACGCTTTGTGTCATTTTTAAGGCTGAAACCCTCAGGAATTGCATGAAAAAGAGCAACCAACACCATTTTCACAGTCTCTCCTCTTTATTCCATTGAAAAAAGGTCACACAGGTCTGAAACGTAATTAAGGTGAGTAAATTATGACAGAATTGTAATTTTGGGTTGAATTTATGCTTTTAATTCGTTCCACTGACTGTACAGTACAGCTTCTGCTTTTTAATTAAAAGCAAAGCAACTGAAGTAGACATGTATGTGCATGTGAAAACCACACATATAAAAATTTCATTCATAATTCGGACTTGCAGAGGGTTTACTGCTTTTGCATAGACAGTATCTTCATTTGTTCAGCAACTGAAGCTGCTAACTCTTCCAAAAGGTTAAGAAAGCAGAACAATAAAGTATGCGATGCTACCAAGAAACGTCACCGTTTCCATTCAGCTGATTTTGACTGAAGCCGGGCTGATGCTACGAGGTCATTAAATTTTTCCATGGCTCTAGAAGGCAGGATTAACCATCATAACAGCTTGTGGTTAACACTTCAGAAGCTGAGCTGCTGTTTCACTCAAATTCCTGTTTAAACAAATAGATGTGAGATGGCAGAGGTGGGACGTGCCGTCAGATGGCAGACGTGCATGCTCGCACACACGCACACATCTAGCGGGTTTGGCTTTCAGGGTGTGTATGTGTCGGCGAGAGCGTATTCACTTCCCCAGTAATGGGAATTAGGTTTAGGTAGAAAGAAAAAGAAAAAGAGAGGCAGGAAGATGCTAACTTTTAAAAAAAAAAATTTAAACTAAAACCATGAAAGGCAGAGTAGGGATCATGCAAGTGAAAAAGTAAAGAATAACAATTATAGCAATACAATTATATTTATTTATTTATTTTTTAGTTCTTTCAGAAGAAAATGCAAATTGTTCTTGATTATCCAGGGGGCAAATAAAGTAAGTCTGATGCCTTAGAAAACTAGTTGTATGATTGAACATTGTATAAAATGATTTTGTTTTGTTTTTTATAGTTGGTGTAAATGCAATTTTTAGAAATGAAATGTAATCAGCATTTTTTCTAGACATTTTTGCACTTTTATTCATTAGAAATATATAATTTTATAAAAAAAAAATATTGCACATGCAATTTTAACTAAA